>NC_080164.1:75582980-75691780 GCF_950295315.1 Erinaceus europaeus | reverse complement strand
TTCAAAAAATAATAATTCTATTCCCTTCAAAGTATTTCAGGAAAGAGGAAAAGTCATATAGATAATGTAGACAGATAGATAGATAGACAGACAGATAAAGATAGGTAGGTATGAGGGGCCAGGCAGTGGTGCACCTGGTTAAAGCACACACATTACAGTGCATAAGGACCCAGGTTTAAGCCCCTAGTCTCCACCTGCAGACTGGGTGAAGTACAGCTGCAAGTGTCTCCCTGTCTCTCTCCCCTTCTATCTCTCCCTCCCCTTCCAATTTCTCTCTGTCTCTACCCAATAATAAGTAAATAAATAAAAATGTTCTTAAAAATAGATATGGTAAATAGAGCATCCAGTGAACCAATTCTCTGTACTTGCAGGGAGAGAGAGGGCTAATATAGAACTCAGGGTTGGAATAAAAACGTTCCTGAGAACATTATATACAAAAATTGGTTTAAAAAAAAAAAAAAACCTTGAGAGCTTGTTTGGAGGTTCTAGCAGGGGAGCGCAGCTACTCGTATACCCTCGACCGAAGACCAGTCCGTCTCTATTCGGGGAAGGCCGTCCTCTTTGACCGAGCGCGCAGCTTCGGGAGGGACACACATGGAGCGGTGAGGGAGGAAGGGGACACCCGCCTAGCCAGCCAGATCAGCCGAATCAACCCTGGCGATCAATGGGGTGACAGATGTCGCAGCCAGATCGCCCTCACATCCAATGGAATTGGAGTATTACACCAAAGTAAAAGACTCTGGGGTGGAGAGAATACAGGTCCATGAAAAATGATGAATGAAATAGTGGGGGTTGTATTGTTAAATGGGAATCTGGGGAATGTTATGCATGTAAAAAAAAAAAAAAAAGTAGAAACGCAAAGCAGAAATTGACTGAGTTTGAAGTATGGCACCAAAGTAAGAAAGCAGAAGTATACTAGAGTTTGCAGTGAGTACCCTCCCTAACACTTCCTCTCCACTATTCCAAGCTTTGGGTCCATGATTGCTCAACAATTTGTTTGGCTTTGTATGTTAACTCTCTTTTCAGTCACCAGGTTCCAGATGCCATCAGGATGCTAGCCAGGCTTCCCTGGATTGAAGACCCCACCAATGTGTCCTGGAGCTCAGCTTCCCCAGAGACCCACCCTACTAGGGAAAGAGAGAGGCAGACTGGGAGCATGGACCGACCAGTCAACGCCCATGTTCAGCGGGGAAGCAATTACAGAAGCCAGACCTTCTACCTTCTGCAACCCACAATGACCCTGGGTCCATGCTCCCAGAGGGATGGAGAATGGGAAAGCTATCAGGGGAGGGGGTGGGATATGGAGATTGGGCGGTGGGAATTGTGTGGAGTTGTACCCCTCCTACCCTATGGTTTTGTTAATTAATCCTTTCTTAAAAAAAAAAATTAAAAAAAAAAAAACCCTGTGTTGTGAATACCCTGTGAATGGAAGGAGATATGAAAGAGACAGCTTACAAATATTTGGGGAGCATGATTTGCTATGGAGTGGGAGGGTGGGGGGGTGGTGAGCAGTGGTGGTAAATAATCTGGAAGCAGTAAAGGATTACAGGTAAGTATACAAAGACTAAATGGTAGATGCAGACAAAAGTCCTAGAGAATCAATGGGGACAGTCAGTAACTCCGGAGTCTAGAATTTCTAGAATGCACCCTCACTCAGAATAGCAGAGGGCTACTGACACAAAGACAGCAGGAGGGAACTGATACTTTGGAAGTATGCTTCCAGGTGTTCCAGCGGCACTAAGAAGCTTGTGATACATACATGCTCACTCTGTGATAGCTTCATTTGTGAAGCTTGTGATAGATACACACACACACACACACACACACACAGAACATTCATCGGTCATAATGGCTGGAATCCACAGAATGACTAAGTGTCCTTGATTCTCCAGGTCAGTCTCAGTATAATAAAATATCCCTGGTTGTGCATTTGTTTGGGAAATTATTACAGAAATGATGAAGTCATAGACATTAAACTGCAAAGGATAGCAATAACCTGCTACTATGTTGAGTATAGGGAACAAACTGTTTAGGGGAAAAGCAGTACCTAAAGTTCAGTTCTATTTTCCAGTATGTTTATAACAATTATCTGTAGGCATGAGAAAGGTCGTTAAAGGAGTTACAACACAACGGTGTTAATGATGTTTGTTTCTGACTAATGGGATTACAAGGTGGCTTTTATTTTTCTCCTTTACACATTTCTGTATTCACTTAGAGCTTATTTGCAGCTAGCATCATTTAACTTTATAACCCAAATGATTAAAATATTTTCATTTCAGAAATATTTTTTAAAAATTGGAAAGCAGTTAAAAAAATCACAAACTCTACCCACCCCCAAAAAAAAAAAGCAGAATTGTGTATGGAAACAGAGCACTAGGTGCCTAGATGCAAAGCTTGTGAACACAGGTCTCCCAGAAATGTTAGTGCATAGACTAGACTGTGTATCAGGTCCTGAATTTCTCACTAAACACCAGTGGCTTCCAATTTATACTCTAGGATTCATTTTCAAAGAACATTTTGTCCATTTTCATTTCAAATGCTCATTTTCAAAGAAGGCTTACAATAGGACGGCCATTCACTACCATAAAGGAGTTTTGTTGTTGTTGTTGTTGTTGTTGTTTTTAATGCCCTAGCTGAGCCAGCAACCTTGCTCACTTGCCTGGAGCACTGCTTTGCCATGCATGTGACCCAGGATCAAGCCCAGTCCCCACTGCACTGAAGGAAAGATGCTGTGGTCTCTCTCTCTCTCTCTCTCTCTCTCTCTCTCTCTTTCTCTCTCTCCTTCCCTCCCTTCACCTCCCCCCTCCACCTCCCTTTCTCCCTGTTTCTATCTACTAAAAAATAATAATAATAAACAAAAAATCTTAGCCTTGTTCTATTCTCTTTTCTTTTAATGATCAGAGCTTGCAAGGTAGATACTGCCTACCCTAAGTCTCCATTTTCTTATAGAGTTGGGACAACTGTGACACCTTTTCTTTAACATCCTTTAAAGGCAGAAGACAACAGAAAATACAGTGGATGCTCTACCAGTCCCTTTGTTGGCCGCACAGGACTTCTAGCTATAGCCGTCTTAATTCACTGTGCGAGTGCTAGTCTGGGTTTAGACATTGGCCAAAATACTTGCCACGCCCATTGCAAAGACACATATAGACAGCACTTTGGGGTGTAGATATGGTAATCATAAGACTGGAGACCAAAATACGATGATAAAAAAAAAAAAAACCTGGGCAGATTCCCAAAGAGAAAGAGTTTTTAAAAGCTCTCTCTTTCTGCTCTTCTTGATAAAAACTTTGTTCCTTGTAGGGTATGATAGGGAGAACCAAAGCTGATCAATTGCTATCTCTAGCTTTGGGATATGAGTGGATAATGACACTCAAGGAGACAACAGAGAGGCAAGTTTAGAAGAGGTGAGTGAAGATGCCCTCAGTTTGGAAGATGGTAATTTTGAGATTCCTTTGGGACATCAAAGTGAAAATGTCTGGAAGGTGGTTAGATACGTGGTATGCAGTGGCTCCAGATATCATATGGAAGGCATCCGAATTTGGTAGGGGAAAAGGAAAAAGAAAAAAAGAGAGAGAGAGAGAGAAAGAGAAAGAATGTGGTGAAAACTGAATCCAGAGCCACTGTGCAATGAAATCACAACTACATAAATTAGAAGAAAAGAGAGTTTGGGATAAAAGCTAAGAAACACCAGCTTTAAAAGGATGAACAAAAGACAAAGATCCTACAAAAGAAATTAAGAAGGAATTGCTGATGTTCATAGACAAATATCAAAGTTATTCACATTATGAATAGTGCAAATAGAGACACCAAGATTATTTTGTTAATTTGTCTAAAGGCAGCATAGCTAAGTTCTAGTAAATTCCTGAAAGCTATTAGACTTCATCTACAGAAATGCAAATTAAAATATATATCAAATTGCATTTTGGAGGAGATCACTCACTGTTTATATTTTAACTGTATAACTTGAAATTGCCAATGGTGCTATCAAATAGGCCCATCTGTCACTAGTAATGGGACTTACTGGAAAACAATTTGACTAACTTCATCATGCAACTTAAAATCTTCCCCCAACCCTGGGCTCATTATTTTTTATTTTATTTATAAAAAGGAAACACTGATAAAAACCATAGGATAAGAAGGGTACAACTCCACACAATTCCCACCACTAGATCTCCGTATCCCCTCCCCTCCCCTGATAGCTTTCCTATTCTTTAACCCTCTGGGAGTATGGACCCAAGGTCATTGTGGGATACAGAAGGTGGAAGGTCTGGCTTTTGTAATTGCTTCCCTGCTGAACATGGGTGTTGACAGGTCAATCCATACTCCCAGCCTGCCTCTCTCTTTCCCTAATGGGGCGGGGTTCTGAGGAATCGGAGCTCCAGGACACATTGGTGGGGTTGTCTGTCCAGGGAAGTCTGGTTGGTATCATGCTGGCATCTGGAACCTGGTGGCTGAACTTAAAATCTTTATAACTTTCAACCCAGCAGTCCGACTCTTGGGGTTGATTCATAGGCAACTAATTAGATTCATGCAAGGATTTACATGAAGGGTTTTATTCTACAGCACTATTTCTAAAAGCAATGTTGTTTTCTTAATTGAACATATAATTAATTACATGACAATAGTTAAAATGTATTATATTCATAAGACGAATGAGCATGCAATTTCTAAGAGTAATGTGTTGAATAAACAATTCCTATGACAAGAAAATGTTCATTATGCAATACTTCCTGAAATATGCATGACAATTTCAATATATTATAAATATATACATATACACAAACAGACACAGTAGCACAGAAGAAGAAAGCATTCCAAAAAATAATAGTGGCTAGCTGGTATGACAGAATTAAAAACAAAGCTTCATTTTCTTCCTTATACATTTCTATATTTTCTTAATTTCTCACAATGCACATTGTAATTTTTTTTTTTTTTTAACCAGAGCACTGCTCAGTTCTGGTTTATGGTGGTATGGGGGACTGAACCTGAGATCTCAGAGCCACAGGCATTAGAGTCTGCATAACCATTATGCTACCTCCCCCACCAACACACTGTAACTTTAGAACAAAAAAAAAAAAAAAAACTTCTAATATTTACATTACCAAAAGCTGTTTTTTATTTCAATATATCACTGCTAACCCTAGGGCTATTTACAGATACTAGCTAGGATTTTGGCTCTTGATCTCCTATGTTACCATTATTTTCTATTTCTATTATTGCTATTTTCAAAACTGAGTGCCTGTAAGAAGTAACAGATCAACACTGAAAATTACAACTGGCACTTTAGTCAGGTGAGGAAAAAAGTAAATAAGGATAACCCTACAAAGTAAGAACTTAACTGGAAATTTTACAATAGTGGTACTGACTGGGATTTAGATCTTAAACAAAAAGGGACATGGAGGTTCTATGTTAACTGTCTAAACCTAACCATTCTATACCATTAGAAAGTGAACTCTGGGGGGCTGCTGGATGGTGGTGCACCTGGTTGAGCACACACATATTGAAAAGGACCTGGGTTCAAGCCCCCAGATCCCCCTGTAGGGGGGAAGCTTCATGAGCAGTAAAACAGTGCAGGAAATATCTCTCTCCCTCTCTATCTCCACCTTCCTTCTTAATTTCTGACATTAGCCAAAGTACATAAATAATATATATTTTTTAACTTTAAAAAAATTCTTATTCTCAATTATCAGCTGACTGGCAACTCTGGATTTCAATAGCTAAACAAATAAAACAGAGGCTTAAAGCCTTTTTGAAAATGTTCTTTTTCATACAAAGACCTTATTTATGATATTTCTATTCTTAAAATGCATGCTAATGTGAATCCACTTGCCAGCTGGAACACAGGAAAGTTGCACATAGAAGGACAATGTACTTAAGGACTACTGAACTGCTTAAGACAAAAAGTATGTTGACTGGGAATCGGGCGGTAGTGCAGCGGGTTAAGCGCATGTGGCACAAAGCTCAAGGACTGGCCTAAGGATCCTGGTTCAAGGCCCTAGCTCCCCACCTGCAGGGAAGTCACCTCACAGGCGGTAAAGCAGGTCTGCAGGTGTCTATCTTTCTCTCCCCTTCTCTGTCTTCCCCTCCTCTCTCCATTTCTCTCTGTCCTATCCAGCAACGACAATATCAATAATAACTACAACAATAAAAAAAGAACAAGGGCAACAAAAGGTAATAAGTAAATAAATAAATATTTTTTAAAGTATGTTGATTATCTTAAATACAATTGGGATGTCAGATGATGATAGAATCAACTCATATTTATAACTATTAAAACTACAAAATTGTTCTTAATTGTCCTAATGAATGGCTCAGAGTTTTGCCAAAGATGATTAATAGAAAGTCAAGGAAAGGGGGAGCTGGGTAGTGGCATATCTGATTGAACACACACATTACCACGTACCAGGATGCCAAGCCATCACTCCCCACCTGCAGATGTCTATCTTTCTCACTTTCTATCCCTCCACTCCCCTCTCAATTTCTTTCTGTCTTATCAAATAAGACAGAAATGGAAACATGGCCACCAGGAGTGGTAGATTCACAGTGCTAGCACCAAGTCCCAGTAAGAAAAATATTAAAATGTAAAAAGTCAAGAAAAATAAATGATTGACTAACTTGCTTCACTTAAACATGTATGAATATAAATAAGGGCTCATAAATTTCACTGAAGATGAATGAGAAAAATAACATCCCAAACTAGAAACATGTTTTATGTTCATTTTTTTAAAAACTTGTCACTTTATTATTTTCCAGAAAAAGTATGCCATTAACTCTAATTAAGAGTGGATTCATTTGTATATCTTTTAAGACAAAAATTTAGCTGTTAGAACTTACATTCCAATTTTTATTTCTCATAAAGTATTTTCCACAAGTAAAAGCTAATTTCATGACAAAATTCAGTGAAGTAAAAACAACATAATGAAAGAAGCTCAGCTGACTGAGATGAGAAAATTTACTTACGCACTCTTTTCATGCTAATTATCAAAATAAGTTCCAAGTGGCTGAAAGAGCTCATTGTTCGTTTAGGGGGAAAAAATGCACCTGTTCTCTAAATAAAGAACTTAACTTTAAGAAAACAATCAAGAAAAAAAAACATATATTATACCTTATTGTTGGTGCAAGAATATAAACCGAGAATTTACCAAATAAGAACCTAAAGTAAGTGCCGAAACATGGGAGTTGATATATTTCACTAACATTTAAAGAAATATAAATTTAAATAAGATGCCATTTTTAGCTTCAAATTATGAAGAAAAAAAAAAGGAAAAAAGAAACAATGACAGCAGTACATTTGGTGAAATTTACATGACAGAAAATAAAACTCTCATTCACTGTGGATTTAGGGTGTAAATTGGTACACCCTTTCCATGAACTCAATTAGCAACAAATAGTGAGCAGTAAAATGGTCACACCCTTTGACACAGTAATTTATTTCCATGAATCTTAAGGAGGCGATCTAAAATGAGAAAAAAAAATCTATGCACAAAAAATTTTTTTTTTTTTACTTTACAGTGTTAACACTGAAGTAAACTTGAAAAATTCAATTAATTTAAATGATTTTGAATTAATTAAATTATGGTATGTTCAGGTATGCAGTAAGGAGTCATTTAAAACTCTTACAAAGAATTTTTCAATTTTACAGAAATAGCTAGGATTACAAAATTCAAAGCCATATCTATGGAGTATGGCACTTTAATACACACAGACTTATAAAGTTTCTACTTCCTGCTTATTTTACATTATCATGAGAGAATGCCATTATTCTCACTGAATTTGAAGGGTATATGAGGAAGGTGATCTGACCTAAAATACAGGATATAGGACACAAAAAATAATCCACCTTTGACTGCCAAAGAATTAGTCAGTCGTTCTCCGGGAAGGGTTTTATCTGTAATAGAATCATTCCATCTTTGAGCAACGGTCCTTAAGTAGCTCAAAGGAAATAACAGTAGAAACTTATTTAATAATCAGAATGAACTCCTCTGAGCAACAAGTAAAATATATGTGCATGAGTGTCTAAGTGCATGTGTACACACTAGAAAAGGCTTAAAGGAAGTGTCCTATGATATTAACAGTGGCTTTCTGGGTGAGGACACTATAGACCTATGCTAATATGCTAACCACTAGACACACATGTCTGTTTACAATAAAATGTTAAATTCCTTCCTTTAGACACACTAGTCATGGCTCAACCATTTCGTGAAGTTAGTGGTTACCAGACTGGAAGGCATAGATAAAGAACATTTTCATGATCATACAAAGTTCTTTTCAACAGTGCTGTTCTATAAGGTTTTTGTGGGGGGGGGGTTGTTTTTGTTTGTTTGTTTTGTATTTTTAACCAGAACACTGCTCAGCTCTGGCTTATGGTGGTACAGAGGTTTGAACCTATGGCTTTGGAGCCTCAGACATGAGAGTCCCTTAGCATAATCATTATGCTATTTCCCCTGCCCTGGTGTTGCTCTTTATACATTTCCCAAATTCATTACAATATGCATTGTAGTGGATTTATCTAACAGACGGGGGGGGGGGGGGGGAGGTTACCACTAGAAAAAGGAAATGAGGTTAACAGAGGAAACACACTAGAGGCACAGAAGACATTCTCTAGAGAGAGCTCAGAGAAATAATACTCTGGGGAAAAGCAAGGGCAATCACAGGCAATAGGAAAGGCTAGATAGAGACACAGGGATAACAGACATTCCAAGGAAAGAAAAGAAACAAAGAAATTCCAACAGCAAGGGAAAGGAAGAAGGTAATTACAGCAAGAAGTCACAGATTCTTGTCTCTCCCCACTCACCAGCCATTACAGCTGCTGACCGCTGAGCTGGCTCAAAAGGACATTTTCCCCGGCCACTCTCAAGTCTTTCAACCTGCTGGAAACTGGACACATCCTACAGACCAGAAGTGGGCAGTTGGTTTAGGGGTCATGGGGAGGTTCATAATGAGAATCAGAAACATGTTCAGATGAAGGAAAAGTCCAATTCCCATTCATCTCCTATTCCCCTGCTACCATCCCCGTATTTCCAGTCTGCCATTCCTGATTGCTTACCCAGTCTTTCATGTCCTGCCTCTGCCAATCTTTTTTCTCATTAGTTTATTACTCTTCCCTCAATCTTGTAGTACTCACCACCCACGTGTCCTGATGGAAGGCACCTGAGATAAACCTAGAAGACACCAAGTGCCTGGTGGAAAAATCTGCTAAACTGTAGGTTTTGCAAGTGGCTGGAGAATATGCTAAAAAGACAAAGAGAACCAGAGAAGAAAACCAGCCTCTTGAGGGCTAGAGTCCTTAGGAAAAGTAAAGAAAAGTACAGACTGACATGGGCCCACCTGAAATTCAGGGATCTACAGAAAGGCCATCCTCCCCTATGCCAGGTTGTAAGATAGGACCATTAAGCGTACACAGGAAGGAGGAAGGGAGTCTCTGGAGTTAGTGAAGAGTGGCCTAAGTTCGGGTCTACATCTGAGGATTGTTAAGTGTCTTCTGCATGATGGGACTGACCTGGCAGAAGAGATGGCAACGGGGATGAGAAAGGTAAGAGTCCCAACAGGCTCACCCAGAAGTCACCTTAGATGAACAGTCAGCACTCCAGGAGGCTTCAAGATAACATCTACACATGGAAATTAGGGATGATTTTAAAACTGATTTGACAGGAAGTATATTATGGTTAGTTGGCATGGAAATTTATGGCAGAGAATGCTAGGCATATTTCTAGTTCACAAAGTAGGGTGGACATAGGATATTTCTGTTGATTAATTACCCTTTTGGTAGTTGGAATAGCAACATGGATATATAGTCCCTGAACAAAAGTGTATAACTGGCCCATTCTGAATGCTCATCTATTTCCTGGGGTTGACAAATAAGATTTTTATTTTACTGAGAGACTCTTAGAAGGTCTGTTAAAAATCACATGTGATCTGACCTCCCCAAAAAATAGGTCAAGAGACTTTACTGGAATGGAGGCTCCCACCAAGGCACAATCTCTGCAACTGTGTAGCAGTAAGAACATCCTAACCTAAGAAAAAAGATGGATAGTACAAAGCATAAGGACCCATGCAAGTATCCCAGTTCAAGCCCCTGGCTCCCTGCCTGCAGAGGGGGCACTTCACAAGCGGTGAAGCAGATCTGCAGGGTCTTTCTCTCCTCTTCTCTACCTCCCCCTCCCATCTCAATTTCTCTCTGTTCTGTCCAATAAAAATGGAAAAAAAAATGGATGCCAGGAGCAGTGTATTCGTAGTGCCAGCACTGAGCCCCAGTGACAACCCTGAAAGCAAAAAGATAAAGAAAGAAAGAAAGAAAGAAAGAAAGAAAGAAAGAAAGAAAGAAAGAGAGAAAGGACAGGTTGATGAGATTATCAAGACGTGGGAATTTTGGGGATGGGGACAATACCTGCTGCTGTAGCCCTTCTTACTTTTCACCTAAAATACAACCGTGCCTCCCATTCTCCACACCAGAGTATCTAACCACCAATTCACTCTACACATCCACACTTTATTAATATTCATAGACTATCAGTCATTAGCTGGATACATTTTTTAGCAAAAGAATGACAAAATGGGCCACCACTGCCTGAAGTACAAACTCTGTAGCCCACAATATTTATTTTCTAATGCCTCTCAAAATGAACTCTTGGACAGGGGAAATAGCATAATGGTTATCTAAAAATCTTTCATGCGTGAGGTTCCATGGTCGCAGGTTCCATACCTGGCACCACCATAACAACAGTTGAGCAGTTCTCTGTTCAAAAAAGGGGGGATGGGCCTGAGTGGTGGCACACCTGGTTGAACGAACATGTCACAATGCACAAGGACCTAGGTTCGAGCCCCCAGTCCCCACCTGTAGGGGGAAAACTTTGCAAGTGGTGAAGCAGTGTTGCAGGTCTCTCTCTGTCTCTCCCATCTCTGCCAACCCCTTTCTTCTCAATTTCTGGCTGTCTCTATCCAATAAATAAATAAAGATATTTTTTAAATGGGGGGCACCATAAATAGGATACTGAACTTTAAAGAATAAAGCCCAGAGTTTGACACTCGGTATCTCCTGTGCCAGAGTGACACTCTGGTTCATTCTCTCTCTCATGTTAATAATAAAAAAAGATCTTAAAAAACATATATACACACAACACACACACACATATATGCCTGGAAGGTGGCTCAGTGGATAAAGCTATGGATTCTCAAGCATGAAATCCCAAGTTCAATCCCCAACATTACATATGCCAGAGTGATCCTCTGGTTCTCTCTTTTCTCCTCTTCTTCATACTCTCATAAATAAATAAGAATTTAAAAGGTAAAATTGTCAAAGTGAACTCTTCCTTCTAGCCAAACCTGAATCACCTGTTATTCCCAGAAAACAAATTATATTCCCATTTCTATACTGAAACTATCCCCTTATATTTCTCTAAGAACTTTTGAAAGGATAAGCCTGTTGTCAGGTCTCACTCTTTTATCTTTATGTAACATCTGATCTTTTTTACTCACTCCCCTCCTTAAAATTTTCTGTTTCTTAATGCTCTTGAAACTCTCTCCTTTGTGATCTAATTGTTTTCTGCCTCTTTTGGTTGTTTTTCTTCTCTTCTCTGTCCTTTGACTGCATATCCTATGGATCTATCCTTAGTTCTTTTCACACACTTCAAAGATGGCATTCATTCATTCTTACATTCCCAACCATTCTATACAAACCACTACCCCAATTCTCCAAGCCTTGTGTTTGCATTTGAGTGCTGAATTTCCTCACAGAGATGGTATAATAGTCCCTTACACTCTACATGTCAGGGCCAGGCAACGACACACTCAATAGAGTGTACACTTTACCATGTACAAGGACTTAGGTCCCAGGCCCTGGTCCCCACCTGCAGAGAGGAAGCTTAACGAACAGTGGATCAGTGCTACAGGTATCTCTATTTCCTTCTCTCTCCCTCTCTAGTTCTCTCTGTTTCTGTGAGGAAAAAAAAAGAAAGAAAGAGAAATTTAAAAAATAGCTGGAAGGACCAATGAATTTGTCATGCAGAAACCAAGCTCCAGCAATAACCCTTGTGGAAAGAAGGAAGGAAGAAAGAAAGAAAGGAAGGAAGGAAGGAAGGAAGGAAGGAAGGAAGGAAGGAAGGAAGGAAGATCGGTCTATGTCTCAAAACTGGTTCTTTTCCAGTTTGCCCAAATTGTATTATCATATTGTCTAGGTTTAAAACTTTGAGCAAATAAATCTCCTAATAATTAGGTTTTGCTTATTTTACAATCAAAATGACATTGAGTTACCACCTGAAATGAGCAAGACTGCTGCTCCATTATATTCTTCATCTGAATGTTGAGAACTTTCATTGTATTAGCATTTTATAAGACAACACATTCAGGTGTGGTGAAGGTGAGCCCCTTGCACAGAACTCTACAGATAGAGAAGAAGGCTCTTACTGAGGTACAAAGATTAGAATCGTTCCACCGGTCTTGATCATGAAGGGCACAAGACATATAAAGGACTTTTCTCACAATAAGGAGCAAACACACATCGACTACATGAAACAGGTCAAATGTCACAACAACAAACTGAAGTCAGGTAAATTCATCCAGGCTGCAAGCTGGACTAGAGAACAGGGTGATGGAGCAGCATGAGACAAACCTGTGTTTGAATCTTGGTTCTCCCTATTAGCTATGTACTCTTAGACATGATAGATAAGTTTTCTAAACTTCTGTTTCCTTGTCTGTAAATGGAAATGAATAAATACATTAGAGGGGTAATAAGATCAACTGAATGAGAGGTGTTGCTATCACTGTTGTTGTTACAGATCTGTTTAATATTCCTGGGGATAGCAGGATTATATGGGCAAAGGGAGAAGAGAGCATTCAGGAAGTCTAGAAAGCAGTATTGGGCTGCAACTTGAAAGTTTATCACAGTTGATCTTTGTGTGGCTGTGGCCTATCTTCTACAAACAAGCCTTGACCAAAGGGTGGTGCTTCATAGCATGAGCTCAAAGAAACAAGCGCTCAGAAAAAGAGCTAAAAGTTGTGGGTATGCAGGACTTAGACCTCAGGCTTCATTCTTGGTTGCTGCTGTTCCTCAAGATGGGAGTATGGACCCACAAATTCCAATAAACTAGTTCAGAACATGATGCTAATCTACTAACAACCAGTAGGGTCCCATTCAGAGAGTCAAGGAAGAATAGAGACCCTAGGGGATTACCTTGGAGTAATGGCACTGTCAATAAGCCAAGGCTCTGGTATCATTCATATTCATGGGATCCCTGAACCTGCCTGTACAGACTAGACAATAATAAACATGACCATAGCAATTACATTCCAACTGTGTGAGCTATGTAAGAACTATAGGAAAACAAAGTCTTCAACATTGCCGGTGGGGATACAAAGGTTTTTCCAGACCACCCTAAGATGAGAAACCTCCCAGGATGAGGGAGCTATATACATCCAGTAGGCAGCCTATCACCTGAATTATGAATACAAGTCCCACTTACCCCCAAAGGCAGTCCAGAAAGACTAACTGGGGGCAATCAATCATATAGGAATTACAGCATCCCAAGCCAGATCTACTGAGGATGGTCTTTAACTGAAGAGCTTAGAGGTACACACTGACTAGAAGATTGCAGAAGGATCAAGTTGAGGCCTCCTAATAAGGATCCAGGTTAGGAAAGGGAGGCACTTCAGTCCCTCCTATAATTCTTGTAGCAGACACAGAGGTCACTGAATACAAAGAACATGGGAAGGACCTTGCTACAAGAGAACAAGTGATTGATTCCTGGGTAACTGATGAGGGAAGTCTCACATCTCAAAGACATCAAGACCTTTCCTGAGCTGTCAGCCGACACAGGGAATTTTTCCTGGCTAACCTACATATGATTAGGGATATATTATGTCTCAAGCCTGCTGGGTGTGAGGATGGAGATGCCCAGAGCTTCAGTAACAATGACCAGGACCTGGAAGAAAATACAGCTGACAAGAGTGACAAGAAGGCAAAATCCAGGATATGGGGCCAACAGGTTCTAATTAGTGATCTCAGAAATCATAAGAGCAGAAATCCCAGCCTTCACAGAATAAGGTTGGCAGTGGAGCTGAGAGGAGGTAGTGAGAGACAATGGCATGCCAAGGGAGAAAGAGACAGACATGAACTAGGCTGACTAAGAAATGGAACTTTGCTGTGTAGACAAAGTAAACATAGAGTAAAGAAAGCACAAGTCACTGGTCTCTGAAGTCTCTCCTGGGTTTATGTTCACCCTAGTCCAGCCAGCATCCTTAACTCCCTTCACTGACTCACTGTGTTTCTCTTTCTATACTTTCATTCCTCACCTTCTACAAACACCAACCTCCCCCTCCCTTTTTTTTTACCCTCCTCCAGTGGCAGACAAAGGTTCCACCATGTGAGGACATCCCTCACCCCCAATGCTTATCATGCACAAGGGTTGCCTTAAGCATGCCCCGCCCAAATCATGATCACTCACAGAAGCCCTTCCCCTCCACCCACCCATCACTCACAATAACCCCGCACTTCGGATCAAAAGCGAAGGTGCCACAAGTGAGGAGATGAGAGGCATTGGCAATGACGATAATCTGGATAAAATTGTGGCATTCGTCCTAGGGGTCAGAGATGGTTAAAGAGAATCAGAAGCAGCAGGTACAAGGAAAGGTAGGCTAGTGTTGGGACAGTTAGATGCAGCTCTGGGATCAGAAATGACAGGTGATGGCACAGTGTTAAGAGTTCTTCCTACTGGGATGGGAGCACTGTAAGGGACAAAGTTAGAGCCAGGCTAGGGTCTCAAGTGACACTCAGAACAAGACTCAGATTTACACCTACCTCCTTCTTGCCTTTCTTCGTACAGTTCTGTCTGTGGGCCTCAGGTACTCTCCAGTTAATCTGAGAAAAGAGGAATGGCCATTTCTCCCAGTTTCTCCCTCAACCTCCTCCCAAGTCATCAATATGAGAACTTCAGAGACACCCACCATCCCAACAACATTCTTCAAACAAGTCATTAATAATAATAATGAATAATAAACTCTAAGTAAATTGTAAAAACCACAGCCAAAATTATTTCTAATGAAACAGAATATAAGAAAATGTTTTGGGAGTCGGGCAGTAGCAAAGCGGGTTAAGCACATGTGGTGCCAAGCGCAAGGACCAGCGTAAGGATCCCGGTTCAAGCCCGGTTCCTCACCTGCAGAGGCCTCACTTCAGAAGCGGTGAAGCAGATCTGCAGCTGTCTATCTTTATCTGCCCCTCTCTGTCTTCCCCTCCTCTCACCATTTCTCTCTGTCCTACCCAACAACAATGACATCAATAACAACATCCCTGTGTAAGGATCCCAGTTTGAGCCCCTGGCTCCCCACCTGCAGGGGAGTCACTTCACAAGTAGTGAAGCAGGTCTACGGGTGTCTGTCTTTCTTTCCCCATCTCTGTCTTCCCCTCCTCTCTCCATTTCCCTCTGTCCTATCCAAAACGACGACATCAATAACTACAATAATAAAACAACAGGGACAACAAAAGGGAATAAATAAATAAATAAATAAATAATAAAAAAAGAAAATGTTTTACATATATGAGGTTGGACAGATATTGTTTCAAGAAAGAAAGGTTTCTTTCAGTAAACAATTTCTGCACTGAGGGGCCAGGCAGTAGCACACCAGGTTAAGCACACCTAGTACAAAGCTCAAGGACACACACAAGGATCCTTGTGTTGGAGCCTGCAGCTCCCCACCTGCAGGGGGGTTGCTTCACAAGCAGTGAAGCAGGTCTGCAGGTGTCTACATTTCTCTCCCCCTCTCTGTTTTCCCTTCCTCTCTCAATTCTCTGCCCTATCCTAAAAAAAAAAAAAAAAAAAAAGGCCTCTGGTAGCAGTGGATTCATAGTACTGACACCAAGCCCCAGCGATAACCTGGAGGCAAAAAAAAAAAAGAAAGAAAAATCTGTATCGGGTCAAAATACCATACACACACACACACACACACACACACACACACACAGAATTATGAGTGGTCAAAAAAGTTTGAAAGCTATTGACCTAGAGTAATGGAATCTAATGATTCTTCTGCTCACAGGCACCTTGAAACCTGGACACTTTGGCCTCCTCCCAATTGCCAAAGCCTCCCATCACCCTCAGCTGAGATAGTGAAATTAATTATCCCACACTACCACTACTACATTACCTCTTTGCAATGATGAGCGCCACCCCCACCCACTGCCATGTCCCATCAAGCTATGAATCTAACAACGTGTTTTGGGGTCCAGTGTACTCCTCACTCTCTCCTCTCACCCTATGTGGTCTTGCCCCTGAGAAGGGCAGAGACAAAGCAAAGATGGTGTCCCGGGCTCCAACATAAAGTGTATGGGTTGCAGGATCCACAAGGAGAACAGAGTAATTGTACGTCTGTGGGATGGTGAACCGGGCGAGGTAGGAGTCAGCCTCTGGAAGAGAGAGAAAGAGGGAGAAAGAGATCAGTCATTGATTCATTAGGGTTAGATCCATGAGGACCAAGTCAAAGGGCCAAATTTTTGTTTTCTTCTTTCCGGGAAGCATTTATGAAAGGGGGGAAGGGAAAAAAAAAAAAAAGAATCTCAACAGGCCAACCATCAAACTTCTTCCCAGATACTGATTAAGATCAGGATTTTTTTTTTTAAAGATCAGACTATTTATTTTTTTTAATTTTTTTTAATATTTATTTTATTTATTCCCTTTTGTTGCCCTTGTTGTTTTATTGTTGTAGTTATTATTGTTGTTGTCGTTGTTGGATAGGACAGAGAGAAATGGAGGGAGGGAGGCGAAGACAGAGAGGAGGAGAGAAAGACAGACACCTGCAGACCTGCTTCACCGCCTGTGAAGCGACTCCCCTGCAGGTGGGGAGCCAGGGTTTGAACCGGGATCCTTATGCCAGTCCTTGTGCTTTGCGCCACCTGCGCTTAGCCGCTGCACTACCGCCTGACTCCCTAAAGATCAGACTATTTAATACCATCTAGTCAAGAATGCTTCTTCTAGTAAAAACAACCCTTTATTAAGATAACAATACAAATATTAAATCTGTCATTTCTATTCATAGAAGTTTCATTGAAAAATAATATTAGAAGGTTACAAAATTTTTTCTCTTGTGGTCTGCGAGGTGGCATTAGCCTCTCAAGCATGAGGTCCTGAATTCAATCCCCAACAGCACGTGTACCATCTGGTTCTTTCTCTCAGCCTACTTTTTTGTTGTTGTTCCTCCACAGTTATTGCTGGGGCTCCATGCCTGCATTATGAATCCACTGTTTCTGTGGCCATGTTTTTTTGTGTTTTTTTATTGGGTTTTTTTTTTTTTTTTTTTTTTTTGGCTAGGAGAAAGAAAAATTGAGAGGGATGAGGGAAGATAAAGAGAAAGACACCTTCAGACCTGCTTCACCGCTTGTGAAGTGACCCCTCTGCAGGTGGGGCACCGGGGGCTCGAACCAGGATCATTGCGCAGATCCTTGAGCTTTGTTGTACTATGTGCACTTAACCAGGTGCGCCACCGCCTGGCCCCTCCCTCCTCCTGCCTTTCTAATAAATAAATAAATAATTTTTTAAACTTTTTTATATCTTTATTTACTTATTGGCTAGAGACAACCAGAGACTGAGAGGGGAGGGGGTAACAGAGAAGGGAGAGAGACAGAGAGATACCTGCCATACTGCTTCAACACTCAAACCCAGGTCCTTGTGTATGGCAACATGTTCACCCAATCAGGTGTCAGCCCCAATAAGTAATTTTTAAAAAAAAATAGGAAAAAATCATTTTCCTCTCTAAATTTTCATTTTTTAAAAAATAATTACTTAATAGTAACTTTTTTTTTCTTACTTAAAAGGCAAACAAACAGGACTCATTCTTTTTACCAGTACATCAGGACACCACTTCTCTCCTACCACCCTGACCACACCCTATTCCACTAAGAGAGGCAGGAAATATAGTGGACAAGGGTTTATGTGCTTTGGAAATGAATCAGCCTGAGTCTAAATGTGACCCTTTCTGAGTCTACATGACCAGCTGTATGGTCTTGAGTAAGCCACTTGCCCTCTTTGAGAATCACTTTGACACCATCCAAGATGACTGGGAGAAGTAAATGAGATCATATAGATGGAAGCCCCTGGCACTTGTTGCATGTTACACAAATTAATCCTTTCTTCCTTTCTCTCACTTTTTTAATGGAGCCTCAGGGATCAAACCCAGAGTTTCATGTATGAGCAATCACATCCCAAACCAATTTTTACTTTCTATTTGAGGGTGTGTTAAAGAAGGAACGAATGAGAGGGAGAAAGACCACATCCACACCTTCTACTCCTATCTGCCTTTGGTGCTCTAACATGGTGCCAGGGATCAACGCTAGGTCTTCACACGTGGAAGGCATACACTCTCTCTGTTGAGCCACTCTCAGGGACCCACTGCCTATTTTGGTCAAATCTAAACCTCATATCAACATTCAAAACTTTTATCTATTTAAAGATCATGACAAGGATGGGAGAGATAGCATAACGGCTCTGAGAAAGACATTCATATGTAAGGCACCAGAGGTCCCACCACAAGCCAGAGCTGAGCAGTGTTCTGGTTTAAAAAAAAATTATTTAGTTTAATTTAATTAAGATTGGGCTGGATAGTGGTACACCTGGCTGATCATGTGTGCATATTACAGTGTGCAAAGACCCTAGTCCCCACCTCCAGGGGGAAGCTTCACAAGCAGTGGTGTCTCTCTCTATCTCTCTTTCCCTTTCAATTTCTATTCCTATCCAATAAATAACAAAATTTATTAAAACAAGTAAGATTGTAGTAAATAAGTTAGCATGAACTTAGTCTTCTATTAAGCTGCAGTTTTGTCTATCCCTGCACCAGTTCAGCTCTGTTCCACCACCTTCATCTGCTTAGCTACCCTGAAAACTGACAGACTGGCCACCAGCCATCCATTCGTGGATGTGCTCATGTATGGAGACCCACCCACTCTTTCCTCCTACAGCCATATTCCTATCTATTCTGTGCCCCACCTACTCTCATGCTTAGTTTAAGCTTTGAATAACCCATCCTCCATCTCTATCCTCAGCTCTGCTTCACTCAGACATGAGCACATCTCTAGATTCCTGGGCATCAACCCAGCCTGGCAACCTCAAATCTATGTTACGGTTATTGTGCCAGTACAAACTAAAACCCCAGGCTCTGACCACAGTTTTGTCTTCTGGGTTCATAGCATTCCTTTATGTCACTGGTCAGAAGACGCGATCCCTAAATAACCATTACCCAACTATGAGATTTTGCCAACAGGTTGTATTCTTGGGGATCTTATCTACCCAATGTGCTGAAACTCAGTGCCCACAGAGATGAAAACAAGGTCCACGGCAACACTCACACTCAACCCAGAAGAGAGCTTTTAAAGTGTGAATCATTTCAATGACCTCTTCTGGCTTCCACTACCTCATCTGAGGGGGAAAAAAAAAAAAAAAACCTATCTCCTACTCTCCCTTTTTTTCTTTTTTCATCTTAAGACTTTTTAAAAAATCGTTTAAACATAATTAACACTCAATATAGAGAATGACATGTGGGGTTCAGGGATGCTCAAGCAGTTAAGGCTGCAGCGTAGGGAAAGGGTGAACCGGATAAGGGATGTGTGAGAGTTGGGAAGTCAAGAGATATTGGGTAAGGGGTGTAGGAACACGAGGGTTGTGAATAGAGCAAATGGCTTGCAAGCTGTAGGTACTGGTCAGGGTATGTATCTGACAGCTGGGCACGTGGAAATGCTGAGCTAGTAATTGTAAGTCCGGTGGTTGGGACAGAAAGACCGACAGGTTTGGGAGCAGAATGGGCGGCAAGACACAGGGAGGGGTATGTGCGAGAACAGGGGAAGAAGGAAGAAGGAGCTTCAAAATGGATGAGTCCATGCAATCTCGGTCCCCTCTCTGGGACTCAGGATCTCTTTTCTGCTAAACGAAAGGCGTAACTCTCCCACCATGGAGAGAAGACGGGGCCTGGGCGTGGCCAGGGAGCGGGGCGCGAAGCCCTGGCAGCGGGGCGCGATGGAACCGCACCCGCCGAGGCTCGGCCGGCCGGGGAGGTAGTGCTGGCGCCGGCCGGCTCGGGGACGCAGGGCGCAGCTGGGGGGGCGCAGCCGTGCGGGCACCTGCGGGCAGGGCCCGGGCGCCACGGGGAGGGCAGCGCGCAAGGCTGCCCGCGTCCTACCGGAGCTAGAAAGCGAGGTCCGAGGCACCGAGCGGGGAACGCGGCCGGCCACTGGGCCGCTCAACACAGCCAGCAACAGCAGCGGTAGGGGCGAGACCGGAGATGGCCCGGAGTCCGGGCGTGGCCCCACCGCCGAGGTCGGCATCTTTGGCTCCGCCTGGCCGCCGGGTGGGGCTCACCGTGCAGCCTCAGCTCAGAGCCGCGAGCCCTACAGCCTCGGCCCCTCTCGGATCTCCTCGACCCGCTTTGGCTGCGACTGCCAGACCAAACGCAATCCAACTCCGCCCCTTGAAGAAGAGACCAATGATTGGGCGACTTTCCTCCTCCAGCCAGTAGAAATTGATGGGAGGCGGGTTGATTCGGTGAGCCCCGCCCATATAGAGGCGGGGCTAATCCAGGTGTAAATGGGCGTTCTACCTCGGAATTAGTCTAGATATGTTTTATAGCCTAGCCTCAGGAATAACGATCAATTTTGTCATGTTCTATCCTGATGCGCAGAGGAAAGTGATTATTCGAACGTGGAATATGAGAATTTCGGGAGGGTGATGGGCTGACTACACACCCACATGTAGGCAGTCGCAAATTTCAATAAATTCTGCCTCAGAAATAACTTAAATCTGTCCTTTCATTATAGCTCATAATTCAGGACTTTATTATTGCTAAACTAGACCATGCAAATATTTTTATTTTTAACAGCCTGCTTCCAAATCTCTCCTTCCAGATTGCCACTAGGTAATTAATCTTTCTAAAATGCACGTTCTGGCATTTCATTCAATAGTTATTGAATGCCTACTATGTGCTGGATATTTTGCTGAGTATGGAAAATAAAAATATGATTGAAATATAAAATTCAAATGACTAGAAGGAAAAATAGATGTTTGAGATTGAAATAAAATCTTCTCAAAAATCTTCTTTCTAACACAATAAACTCAACACAGTAGAGTCATCCTCTGAGTCACTACCTGCTAGAGTCCAGATTTATAGTCCTTCTCTGGACATGGTTTAGATATTGGCTTTTTTTTTTTTTTTGTCTTTGATATTTCTCAAAAAATCTCTTTTCTTTCCCAGATCTCAAGCATATGCAGTTCGATTGCACTGGGTCATTTTTTTACTCTCTTCAGAGAGAGAGAGAGAGAGAGCAAGAGCGAGAGTGAGAGTACAGGCATCACAGCAGTGCTTCACCTTTTGTCCCCCAGGTTCTGTCCATAAGGAGCTGGGGTTGAAACTCAAGTCCTCACCACTTGTTAAGGCATGAGCTGTCTCCTCGCCCTAAAACTTTTTAGTGACAGATCATATGTTTACTTTTCCTTGCAACCTAGTCACACACTTATGTACACATATCCATATTACATCAGTGAAGTGAGCTTTACAATTATACTTACACTATATTTATCTTTAAATCGGGAGCTAAATTCTTCTTCTGCATTGCATTATTCTATTTTACTTTTACAGTTTTTACTGTGAGTCATTTCCTTTTGAAATTTTTATTTATTATTGGGTAGAGACAGAGAGAAATCGAGACGGGAGGGAGAGATAGAGAGGGAGGGAGGTGAGAGGCACCTGCAGCTCTGCTTCACCATTCGCAAAGCTTTGCCCCTGCGGGTGGGGCCCGAGGGCTTGAACCCGGGTCCTTGCACCCTGTCGTGTGTGCACTTAACCAGGTGCACCACCGCCTGCCCCCCTTTTTTCTTAATGTTGGTTGCTAGATCGATTTTACTATCTACTAATAGGGTGAGATTCTCACTTGAAAGAAAAAAAATCTCCGCTCAGTTCTCAAGGACCCAGGTTCAAGCCCCCGGTCCCCACCTGCAGGGGGGGAAAGCTTCACGAGTGTTGAAACAGGGCTGCAGGTGTCTCTCTGTCTCTCTATATCCCCCTCCCCTCTCAATTTCTGTCTCTACCCTATAATAAAGGAAGGGAGAGAGGATAGAAGGGGGGACAAAAGGTAAAATCTCCGCTGAAATGATGGGAATAGGGAGCGCTGGGGTAGCTAAGGAGGATGAGGAAAGGTCAGGTCTCAAAATTCTACGTAAGGTCCAAAATGGGGTAGTTCTGGGGGTTTCGGGGTCGCTGGACCGCGGGGTTCTGGGAGCTGGGCTGAGGAGGCGAGTGCTGGCAGCCGCCCGCCTGAGGGGGGCGCTGTGGGCGGCTCGGGCGCGCTGAGGAAACACGCTGGAGCCCGAGCGGGAGCTGGAGCGGGACCTGGGCTCTCGGGCGACCTCAGGCCGGGGCGGTGCCCGCGCCAGGCGGGGTCCTGTGGGGTCCTCAGCCGGCCCTCGCTTCAGGCTCGGTAGGCGCCGCGCCCGGGGTGCATGTGGGTTGCGGGGGGGGGGGGGGGGGACACAGTATTCGCCAATAGTTGTCCTCAAGTTCGAACAACACTGCGAGCCCTCAGGCTGGAAGAAATGTCATTGTTTTCTTACGTGAAGAGAACCCCCCAAAAGACGAGTTTGATGGCACACACACGTACACACACAGATATCAATTTAGAGCGGGGATAGATAGCATAAAGCTTATGCAAAGAGGCTCCAAAGTCTCAGGTTCAATCCCCCGCTACACCATAAACCAGAACTGAGCAGTGCTCTGGTAAAAAATAAATAAATAAAAATTTTAAAATCTACTTATGTGAATAAGAAAGGGGTCGAGGAAGGTGTAAATACAAGACCAAGACCCCGCCGGAAAGGAGAACCTCCATTCGCTCACCTGAGCCCATTCGGAGCGGCCTGGAGCTGGGGCAGCGGATGGAGGCACTTTGGGGGTCCAGGCGAGCCCCCCCCCCCTCGCGCGCCTGCTGCTAGATATAATGGCTGAATAGAGTTGGGGGGTTCAGTGGGAGCCCCTTTTGTGCGTGGACCTGAAAGCCAGGGGCGGGGGGGGGGGGCGATCCTCACTCAGCCTGACAGGGGTGAGGCTGGACACGTGGGCGGGAAACAGGAAATCCTGGGCGCACTGGTAGGGATAGGGGTAGGGGAACGGGGGGGGGGGGGGGGGGGTCCAAGTGTCAATGGAAGCGGTTGGAGTGCTTTTTTATTATTTATTTATTTATTTATTTATTTACTTGCTTCCAGGGTTATTGTTGGGGCTCGGTGCTTGCACTACGAATCCACTACTGGAGGCTATTTTTCCCATTTTGTTGCCCTTATTGTTGTTGTTATTGTTGTTGTCATTGCTGTTGGTGTTGGATAAGACAGAGAGAAATTGAGATAAGAGGGGAGACAGAGAGGGGGAGACAAAGATAGACACTTGCTTTACCGCTTATGAGGCGACCCCCCTGTAGGTGGGGAGCCCGGGGCTCGAACAGGGATCCTTACTCAGGTCCTTGTGCTTTGAACCACCTGCGCTTAACCCACTGTGCTACCGCCCTACCCCTCCACCCACAACCTTTTTTTTTTTTTAATCATTATTGACTGGATAGAGACAGCCAGAAATCGAGTAGACAGGAGAAATAGAGAGGGAGAGAGACACCTGCCGCCCTGCTTCACCACTCGTGAAGTTTTCTCCTTGCAGGTGGGGACGGGAGCTCGAACCCAGGTTCTTGTGCATTGTAACATGTGTGCTCAACCAGGTGTGCCACCACCCGGCCCCTTTGGGGTGCTTCTGTTAAGGGACTCACTAGTGAACATTGCTGGGTCAAGGGGTCGGTTCCAGGTTAAAGGGTTTTACAGGCAGGCACCTATGAGTGCATGTTCTTGGCCAAAGTGGAGAGTGGAAAGGCGGAGATAGTTTGATTCTGCTCTGTGGCAGGTCCAGATGTCTCAGGTGCATTAAATTGATCGTGTTTGCAGATATGGGGAGACAGCTGTCTTTTTTACTTCAGAGTCTGGAAATTCAGCATATGTGGGATCTAAAACTGTACAAGCTGACACCATTCAAAGTGATCTAAATATTCAATAGAAGAACTTTAACGTACATTTGTTCTGTCTTCTCAAAATGGCCAAAACGTTAAAGTTTTCACTGTTAATTAGAAGTGTACTGGGAGGGGGCTGGGCTGTGGTGCACCCAGTTGATTGCATAGGTTGTCATGTAGAAGGGTCTGGGTTCGAGCCCACCTGCAGGGGGAACATTTCATTAGTGCTGAAGCAGTTCCTGACCTCTCTCCCTCCCCTCTTAATTTCTCTCTGCCCTGTCTAATACAAAAGAAAGGGAAAATGCCACAGGGATCATGGATTTGTAGTGCAAGCACTGACCCACAAGATAACCCTGGTGGCAAAAAAATTAAAAAATACATATACTGGGAAATGAAAAAACAGTTAAATTGCTGTTTATATGCAACTCCAAAGCATTGCAAATATTGGGAAATAAAGTTTTAATTCTTTGTAAAAAAAAAATCTTATCAAGAGTAATTTGAAGAGTATTTGTACTGGTGTCCTCATCATATCACAAGAAAGAGCAAGATTCCTTTCAATGTCAGAACAAATTGTTATATTCCTTTGCAAGTTTGGGTCTCCTTCCAGCATTTTGTCGTTTGAGTTATGAATTTTATAAAAAATATCTTCAAGAGTTCTTTTCATGTTTGGTTTTGGGTTTGCTTGTTTTATTTTTATTTTGTTTTGCTAAGGCTACTTTTTCTGAGACACCTTCATACTTTTTTTTTTCTTTTTAGAAAGTGTTATTGGTTATTTAATAGTAGTTTACAAGATTATAAAATTACAGGGATGCAGTTTCAGACCATACCCACCACCACAGTTCTCTATCCTCCACCTCACTTGAACTTTTTGTCACACCACTTTTCTAATCTATGTTCATAAGTTTGCCTACCTTTACTTTCTCTGGCTTATTATCTAGAGTCTATCAAATGGTGTCATTGTCAACATTCTCACAATCAGCTTATTTCTTTTATAACTTCATTTATGTTCCATCCAGATTTTACTTTCAGCAATACCACTTATCCTTTCTTTTTTTTTGCATTTCATATTTTTTATTTTTGTTAATTTCTTTATTGGGGAATTAATGTTTTACATTCAACAGTAAATAGAATAGTTTCTACATGCGTAATATTCCCCAGTTTCCCATATAACAATACAACCCCCACTAGGTCCTCTCTTTTTTTTCTTTCTCTGCTTTCATCTCTCTTTTTTTTTTTTGGTGCAATATCTATTTTATTTTATTTGGCATTTTTATTAGTGATTTAATGTCGATTTACAGAACTATAAGATAATAGGAGTATAATTTCATATGGTTCCCACCATCAGAGTTCTGTGTCCCCATTCCCTCCATTGGAAACTGACGTAGTTCTCCCAAGGTCACAGTTATGGGCTGCATATATATTTGTTTGCCTCCAGGGTTATTGTTGGGGCTCAGTGTCTGCACTAGGAATCCACTGCTCCTGGAGGCCTTTCTCTCTCTCTATCTCTCGTTGTTGCTGCTGTTGTTGTTGTTACTGCTATTGTTGTTGGATAGGACAGAGAGAAATCGAGAGAGGAGAGAAGACAGAGAGGAGGAGAGAAAGATAGGTACCTGCAGACCTGCTTCACCGCTTGTGAAGCCACCCCCCCTGCAGGTGGGGAGCCAGGGACTCAAACCAGGATCCTTGAGCAGGTCCTAGTGCTTCTCACTCTGTGCGCTTAACCAGGTATGTTGCGGCCTGATCCCCCCTACGGTCCTGCCTTCACTTCCCTTCTAAGTCACACATATACCTATTACTACTTCCGAGTGTTCTTCCTCTTTTCCTCCTCTCTCTCAGATGAAAGAAACAGTGCCTGGCTTCCTCTGGTGTTTTCCAGGTTCTCATCCCTTTCTGTGATTGTATGAAAACAAGATTCCTGAGACCAAGTGGTGACACCTGGGTAAGTGCACACAGTACAAGGAGCAAAAGGACCTAGCTTCAAGAACCTAGTCCCCACCTGCAAGGGGAAAAGCCTCATGAGTGGTGAAGCAGCACTGCAGGTGTCTCTCTGTCTCTATCTAATAATAAATAAAAATATTTTTTAAAGAATAACATGTGGAGTTGTACCCCTCTTATCCTATGTTTTTTGTGTTTCCTTTTTATAAATAAAAAATGAAAAACAAAAATTAAACAAGGTTCCTCTGGTCCTGGTGAAAAGGTGGTTCAGAAGTCTTTGGTCTTCCCCTATCATTTGCCCTTCCTTAAAATATGAACTTTTTTATTATTCATTTATTTATTTTTATTTATTTATTTATTTTTCTTTATTGGGGAATTAATGTTTTACATTCAACAGTAAATACAGTAGTTTGTACATGCATAACATTCCCCAGTTTCCCATTTAACAATACAACCCCCACTAGGTCCTCTATCATCCTTCATGGACCTGTATTCTGCCCACCGACCCATCCCCACCCCAGAATCTTTTACTTTGGTGTGATATGTCAATTCCACTTCAAGTTCTACTTGGTTTTGTTTTGTTTTTCTGATCTTGTTTTTCAACTTCTGCCTGAAAGTGAGATCATCCCATATTCATCCTTCTGTTTCTGACTTATTTCACTTAACATGAATTTTTCAAGTTCCATCCAAGATCGGCTGAACAGAGTGAAGGCACCATTTTTTACAGCTGAGTAGTATTCCATTGTGTATATATACCATAACTTGCTCAGCCACTCGTCTGTTGTTGGACACCTGGGTTGCTTCCAGGTTTTGGCTATTACAAATTGTGCTGCCAAGAACATATGTGTACACAGATCTTTTTGGATGGATGTGTTGGGTTCCTTAGGATATATCCCCAGGAGAGGAATTGCAGGGTCATAGGGTAGGTCCATTTCTAGCCTTCTGAGAGTTCTCCAGACTGTTCTCCACAGAGGTTGGACCAACTGACATTCCCACCAGCAGAGTAGGAGGGTTCCTTTGACCCCACACCCTCTCCAGCATTTGCTGCTGTTACCTCTTCTGATGTATGACATACTCACAGGACTGAAGTGGTATCTCATAGTTGTCTTTATTTGCATTTCTCTGAAACTTAGAGACTTGGAGCATTTTTTCATGTGTTTCTTGGCCTTTTAGATCTCTTCTGTGGTGAATATTCTGTCCATGTGCTCCCCCCATTTTTGGATGGGGTTATTTGTTGTTTTGTTGTTGAGTTTGGCAAGCTCTTTATATATGTTGGTTATTAAACTCTTGTATGATGTATGGCATGTAAAGATCTTCTCCCATTCTGTGAGGGGTCTCTTGGTTTGGGTAGTGGTTTCTTTTGCTGTGAAGAAGCTTTTTAATTTGATGTAGTCCCATAGGTTTATACTTGCCTTAGTCTTCTTTGTAATTGGATTCATTTCATTGAAGATGTCTTTAAAATGTATGTGGAAAAGAGTTCTGCCAATATTTTCCTCTAAGTATCTGATAGTTTCTGGTCTAACATTCAAGTCCTTGATCCACTTGGAATTTACTTTTGTATTTGGTGAAATACAGTGGTTCAGTTTCATTCTTCTGCATGTTTCAACCCATTGTTTCCAACACCATTTGTTGAAGAGACTCTGCTTTCCCCCATTTAATAGTCTGGGCCCCTTTGTCAAAGATTAGATGTGCATAGGTGTGGGGGCTCACTTCTGGGCTTTCAATTCTATTCCACTGGTCAGTGTGTCTATTCATGTTCCAGTACCAAGCAGTTTTGATGACAATGGCCCTATAATACAATTTGAGATCTGGGAATGTGATGCCTCCAGTTCTGTTCTTTCTTCTCAAACTTGTTTTGGCAATTCTAGGTCTTTTCTGGTTCCAGATAAACATTTGTAGCATTTGTTCTATTCTCCTAAAAAATGTGCTTGGGATCTTGGTGGGGATAGTGTTGTTAAAGTTTCGGAGGCTCCAGCTGGCCAGGCTAGCGTCGCGGTGGTAGACAGAGACAGAGACTAGGGGACACATGGCTGTGCTGGGAAGCTGTATATCTTTATACACGAGCGGACAAACATGTGCTCTCCTGTCTTTCTCCTCTGGCGGCAGAGAGAGACCCTTAAACTAACCACCACACAGAACTCTCCTGCATCCTTCTCCTCACCTAGCAGTGCCAAGAACTCTGGAACTCTGTAGGGGTTCCCTTGGGGCGGGGACAAGCAGCAGGGAAACTAGCAGGGGGCAAACCAACTTTTCTGGCGGGGGGAGAGCTAGACCAAACCAATGTAAAGCATACAACAATTCCCCCTTTTCTTTTTAACTAAATGACTACAGTATCAGGGGTGTGGGTGAACAGAAACCTATATCGTACAGGCATTTTCAAAAAAGAAACTGGCACAAACATGGAGAAACATGTAAGCAAGTAACAAGAACCAGTGTGCTGCCAAGGGAAGGCCTGAGGGGGCCATTTTTTGCCTCTGGCAAAACTTTATCAGCTTAAAAAAAACATTTCCTGCCTCTGGGGGGCGTGCTTGCCTCAATAGGCATTTTCTAGCATGGGGGGAGGGTGAGGCCTAGAGTCCCAAGGCATGGCTGCAGTCAGTCTTTGAAAAACCCAGCAGCATAAAGGGAAGCCGCTAATTTTGTGTAAAGTGTGCGAGGTGTACCAGTGAGTCCAATAGAAGTCCAAAGCAGATGTCCACCAAAGAATTGCCAGGGGGTGAATTGTTGTACGTCTGTCTCGATGGGGAATGTCAGCCATCGGAATTCTGCTTTTCTGTAGAGAATTTGACAGCTGCAATTTACTTGTACCAGGTTAGAAGTTTATCACAATTGATAACTCTATTACAATTAGAAGTCTTTTTTAGAATGATTTTAAGGTTGTTTAAAGTTTAAACAATAGAATGTGAAAAGGTAGACATAAGAATCAAGGAAAGAAAACCTCAGGCATGAGAATCATTAGCATAGCCATTGTGTAATCTACCATTTCTAATAGAGAAGGTAATTGAGAGATTTACATAACAACAAGTCTATTTAACCTTTCGTTACACCCATTCAAGATGGAGACACACCCTAGGTGTGCGCAGGTTTTTTTTTTTAAGACCAACTTAGTTAAAATATATTGATATTTAAACTAATTTTTACCTCAGACTTTAAATGTAAGTTAATTTTATCTTTATGAGAATTACGTTGAAAACCTTTGTTCATTTAACTCTGTCTGGTAAGAATATAGCCTTAAAGTTATATTTTTAACCTTAAAGTTAATGTTACCAAACTTTAAACACACATACACATGGTCTTCAATACACAAGGAGAGAAACTTTTGTTACGAAGACATGTCATTTCAAACATGAATTCAGATCTGTACTGTCTTAGCCGTTCGGGGAGTGTGTTGTCCAGCGGTGGCCTCTTGGGCAACTTCACTTCTAGGAATTGTAGGTTGTGATCTCTGCACGAATCTCTGCGTATTCTAGCTCTTCTGCCTTCAGACCCGAGCTGAGGATCTCGGCCAGGGGGCCCAGTTTCAGCAGGGAGCCCATGGTCTCCGGGTGGTCTGGGATCTGTCCAGACTTCATAGCACGAGGGCAGGCAGGCCAGCTGTGCAGAAGGCACGGGCCGAGGTGCCCCGGGGTGGCGGCCATGATAGGCCACCGTGGCCCTGCCCCATGGCCCTGCCATGTCTGCTGCCCTGCTCCCAGCGGCCGAGCAGCATGTAGGAGCCCGCGCCCAATGTCCCACGCCACATGGTGGAAAGCCGGCTCATGCGGGCTGGCATTGGGCAGAAACCACAGAGTGGTCCAGAGATAAATGTTCCAGAAACAGCGAAACAGTCTCGTGAAGAAAGGGCAGAGGCCTTTGGAGATCTCTTCACAAGCAGAAGAGAAGGCTATAGTAAATAGGTAGCCAGATTGTCTTCACTTATCTGAGAGATGCGCATGTCAGGTCCACATGGGTGCCATTTGTTGTTGAAGTTTCGGAGACGCCAGCTGGCCAGGCTAGTGTCGCTGTGGTAGACAGAGACAGAGACTAGGGGACACATGGCTGGGCTGGGAAGCTGTATATCTTTATTCACGAGTGGGCAAACATGTGCTCTCCTGTCTTTCTCCTCTGGTGGCAGAGAGAGACCCTTAAACTAACCACCACACAGAACTCTCCTGCATCCTTCTCCTCACCCAGTGGTGCCAAGAACTCTGGAACTCTGTAGGGGTTCCCTTGGGGCGGGGACAAGCAGGCCGCGAAACTAGCAGGGGCCAAACCAATTTTTCTGGCAGGGGGAGAGCTAGACCAAACCAATTTAAAGCATACAACAATTCCCCCTTTTCTTTTTAACTAAATGACTACATTTAGCCTGCTGGAGCCCCCAAAACATTAACAACCGGATAGCATTAAATTTGTAGATGGCTCTGGTAGTATATTCATTTTGGTGATGTTAATTCTTCCAACCCATGAACATGGAATATCTTTCCACTTCTTTGTGTCTTTTTCAATTTCCTTGAGTAGTGACTCATAATTTTCAATGTACAAGTCTTTCACTTCCTTGGTTAGATTTACTCCTAGATATTTTATTGTTTTTCTTGCTATAGTAAAAGGAATTGATTTCTGGATTTCAACTTCTTCTACCTTAGTGTTTGCATAGAGGAATGCCACTGACTTTTGAATGTTAATTTTGTGGCCTGACACCTTACTGTATTTCTTGATGATTTCCAAAAGCTTCTTGCTGGATTCCTTAGGTTTTTCTGTGTATACTATCATGTCATCTGAAAATAGGGAGAGTTTGACGACTTCTCTTCCAATCTATATCCCTTTAATTCCTTGCTCCTGCCTGATTGCTATGGCAAGAACTTCCAACACTATGTTGAATAGTAATGGTGATAGTGGGCAGCCCTGTCTAGTACCTGATCTGAGGGGAAATGCTTCCAGTTTTTCGCCATTGAGTATGATATTGGCTGTGGGTTTGCTATATATAGACTCCACTATCTTCAGGAATTTTCCATCTATTCCCATTTTTTGTAGTGTTTTGATCATAAGGGGATGTTGTATTTTGTCAAAGGCTTTCTCTGCATCTATTGATATGACCATGTGGGTTTTGGTCTTGCTTTTGTTGATGTGGTGGATCACATTGATTGATTTACGTATATTAAACCAATCTTGCATGCCTGTGATAAACCGCACTTGGTCATGATGAACAATCTTTTTAATATACTGCTGTATCTGTTTGGCTAGAATTTTGTTGAATATTTTAGCATCTATGTTCATTAGAGATATTGGTCTATAGTTTTCTATTTTGGTTGTGTCCCTGTCTGCTTTTGGTATCAGAGTGATGTTGGCTTCATAGAAGCTGGCAGGGAGTATTCCAGTGTCTTGAATCTTCTGGAAGACTTTTAAAAGTAGAGGTACTAGTTCTTCTTTGAAGGTTTTGTAGAATTCATTTATAAAACCATCTGGTCCAGGACTTTTATTTTTGGGAAGATTTTTGATAACTGTTTCAATTTCATTAGCTGTGATGGGCCTGTTCATGTTATCCACTTCCACTTTACTTAGTTTTGGAAGTTGGTAGGTATCTAGGAAATCGTCCATTTCTTCCCGGTTCTCTAGCTTGGTGGCATATAGTTGTTGATAGAAGGCTCACATGATATGTTGAATTTCTACGGTGTCTGTTGTGATATCTCCTCTTTCATTTAGTATCTGATTTATTTGTGTCTTCTCCCTTATTTGTTTTGTGAGTCTGGCTAAAGGTTTGTTGACTTTGTTTACTCTTTTGAAGAACCAACATTTACTTTCATTGATCTTTTGTATGGTTTTCTTATTCTCAATGTTATTTATTTCTGCCCTAACTTTAATGATTTCTGTCCTTCTGGTTGCTTTAGGGTTCCTTTGTTCGTCTTCTTCTAGGTCTTTAAGACGTGCAATCAGGCTGTTTATTTGTGCTTTTTTTTGTTTGTTTGTTTCCTAATGTGTGCTTGTATAGCCATGAACTTCCCTCTCAGTACTGCCTTAGCTGTGTCCCAAATATTTTGATAGCTTGTGTCTTCATTTTCATTGAACTCTCAAAACATTTTGATTTCTTCCTTGATTTCCGTTTTGACCCAGAAGTTAAGAAGTGTACTGTTGAGCTTCCACATTTTAGTACTATTACTAGTCTTTTGTTGATTGTTAAGTGTTAGTTTAATTCCACTGTGGTCTGAGAAGATGCTTGTGATGATTTCAATGCTCTTGAATTTGCTGATGCTGTTTTTGTGGCCTAACATATGGTCTATCCTTGAGAATGACCCATGTGGATTTGAGTAAAATGTGTATTCCAGTTTCTAGGGTGAATGATTCTGATAATGTCTAATAGCTTTAGTTTATCTATCTCTTAATTTAGCTCTCTCATATCTTTATTGATTTTCTACCTGGATGATCTGTCAAGTTGAGATAGTGGGGTGTTAAAGTCCCCTACTATGACTGTGTTGCTGTTACTATATTGCTGTAGCTCTTTCAGTAGACGTTTGATGTATTTAGATGGCTTCTCATTGGGTGCATAGATGTTAATAATTGTTAAGTCCTCTTGATTGACTGATCCTCTGTGCATTAAGGTTCATCCCTATTCTTTTAAATTTTATTGATTTTAAATTCTATCATATCAGATATGAGAATAGCTTTTCCTGCCCTTTTTTGTGGGCCATTGGCTTGTATGATAGTTTTCCATCCTTTCACTTCGAGTCTGTGATTTTCTTATTGAGTTAGTTGGGTTTCCTTTATACAGCATATTGCTGGGTTGTATTTTCTGATCCATCTTCCTACTCTGTGTCTTTTAATAGGTGAATTCAGGCCATTGACATATATTGATATCATAGATTGAAGATATTTTAACACCATTCTTATAGAATTTTAGAGTGTTCTGATATATGACCTATTTATGGTGGTTTATAGGAGACCTTTCAGAACTTCTTTCAGGGCAGGCTTGGTGATAGTTGATTCCTTCAACTGTTGCTTGTCTGAGAACGTTTTGATGCCTCTCTCTAGTCTGAATGATAGTCTAGCAGGATATAGTATTCTTGGCTGAAAGCCTTTCTCATTGAGCACTCGATAGATATCTTGCCATTCTCTTCTGGCCTGAAGTGTTTGTGTGGAGAAGTCTGCTGCTAATCTTATGGGTTTTCCTCTGCAGGTGACTCTTTGTTTTTCTCTTGCAGCCTTCAGGATCCTTTCTTTATCCTTATTCCTTTCCATTCTAAGTATGATGTGTTTTGGTGTCTTTAAGTCTGGGTTAATTCTGTTTGGGACCCTCTGGGCTTCTTGAATCTTTATGTCTTTGATGTTGTCTAGACTAGAGAAGTTTTCAGCTATTATGACCTGAAGAATGCTTTCTTCCTCTCCCTCTCTTTCTTCCTCTGGTAAGCCAATAATGCGTATATTGTTTCTTTTGCAGTCATCCCATAGGACTCTGTTGTTGTTTTCAGCATCTGTTAATCTCTTTTTGAGATCTCTTACTTCTTTTTTAATTGTCTCTAATTCGTCCTCGATCTTGCTAATTCTGTCTTCAGCATCATTGATTCTATTCTCTCTGCCCTCTACTGTTTTCTGGAGTTCATCTGTTTTGTTACTCTGTTCTGATACTGTTTTAGCTTCTTCAGCTAGTTGTGTTCTTAGCTCAGCGATTTCAGCTTTCAACTCTCTAATAACCTTGAGATAATTAGTGTTTTCTTCTCATTTGTTGTTCCTGTATTTGTGATTACAATTCTTTCAAACTCTTTACTCACTCCTGTGATTATTTCATTAGCTAGTGTTTGGATGTTGAACTCATTATTTTGTGCTTCACCCTTTGCAGGGCTTTTAGCTGGACTCTTGTCCTGGTTTGTTTCTCCATTATTTCTTCTTGTTGGTTTAACCATTTTATAAATTATGTTATGAGTTCCCTCTCTCAGTACTTTTCAAATTACTTATCACTATTTCCTGGATTGACTTGTGTCTAAGTAAGGTAATTAAAGAGTTCACAGTTCTGGAAGTTAACAGTTGTTTCAATAGTATTTTAATCCCTGAGTTGGAGCTCAGTGGTTTAAAAGCCTCTTTTTCTTTTTCTTCCCTGTAGGCTATGGGAGCCTGAGGGCTTTTAAACTACAAGTAGGCTTCTTAGCTTAATCACTGACTCCTGATCAAGAGATAAAGCAGGGTGTGGCAGAGATACTCCAGTGGTTATGCAAAGAGACATTCACAGCCCCACCGTAATGCCACCGAGGTATATGTCTTCTCCTGAGTTTCCTGGCTAGATCTCTGTCCCCTGGTGTCCCTCCCTGCTGCCCCTCCAGACTCTGAGGGCAGTAGCAATAGGGACCCAGAGTTGCACTTGGTGAGTCTCCGGAGAATCCTCTCCTCCCCTCAGCTGTCCCCTTGTTGGTGGAACAGACTGGAGGTGGTGTCTCAACTGACAAACTGCCAGACTGTTACCAGCCACTTAATCTCTCCCTAGGCTCCTCTCTGTCACCAGCCACACGTGTTTGCACTCACCGGTGACCTGGTGGGTTCCTGTGGTCATTCCAGTCCTGTCTCATTTTCGGTGCCAGGTGGTCTCCTTTGGTATTCCTAGTTGATCCAGGAGAGGAGAGGAGAGGAGAGAAGAGAAAGAGATCTGCTGCTGCTTGTAGCCCCACCTCCAGAAGTCTCTCTCTTAGATAATTTTTAAAGATCTTAACTTCCATAGTTTTTCTGTGAATTCTCATAATCATATCTGTCTCTCTCTCTCTCTTTTAAAGCAGGTGTTTATTTGGTTTTTTTATTTTTTTATAGGAACACTGATTAGATCTAGCTCATGGTGGTGGGGAGATTGAACCTGGGACTTCTGGAGCCTCAGGCATAAGAGTATCTTTGCATAACATGTCTGCTGTCATTAGGCTGTCTGCCCCCAATCACTTTTCTTTTGAACTGTTGGATTTGGAGGGTGTTATGTTAAGTAAGATAAGTCAGAAAGAGAAAAATAAATACTAGATGACCTCACTCATGTTAGATACAAAGAAACAAAGCAAAGGAATAGACACAACTAACCCAGAGCTAACCCTTGGATTTAGATCTCAGAGATTGGGTTCCCAGAGAGGGCAGACAATAAGGGACACAAAGGTCATAGGAAGTATAGTAGGTTAGGTGGTAGTGGCAGGATATATGCACTTTGGTTGTGGGTTTATTATGACTACTTTTTTTTGAAGAAGTGTGAAAAAAAATTCCTGGAACATACTATGTTGTAAGCTGATGTTACCTCAATGTATGTGTGTGTGTGTGTGTGTGTGTGTGTGTGTGTGTGTCTGTGTGTGTGTGTGTTTCTCAATGTAGTACCTTGAGGGCCTCATGCATATGCAGTACCACCACTGAGTGACCGCAGAATCATCTGACCCTTGAACTTACTTTGTGGGGAGATATTTGACTATCTGTGTGCCTCAGGCTCCTGGTCCACTCTCCACTGCCGCATTTACCATTTACCGGAGTGGTGCTTTGACCTTTCTCTCTTGCTCACTCTCATCATATCTTTATTTTTTTTTCTGCCTCCAGGGTTATCACTGTGGCTCAGTGCTGTCACTACAAATCCACTGCTCCCTGCGACCTCCCCCCCCCCCATTTTATTCAATATGACAGAGAGAAATTGAGAGGGGGAGGGGTGGGGTGATAGGGAGAGAGAAAGACAGACACCTGCAGACCTTCTTCATTGCTAGTGAAGCATTCCTGCCACACGTGAAGAGCAGGGGCTGGAACCCGGATCCTTGTGTTGGGGGTCCTTCTGCATGTGTGCTTAACCAGATGTGCCACTGCCCAGCCTCTGCTATTTCTATCTACCTATCTACCTATCTACCTATCTATCTCTATCTATCTATCTATCTATCTATCTATCTATCTATCTATCTGTCTATCTATGTATCTTTTGTGGAACTCTTTTCCCTATTTATAATGTGAAATAAATAAAAATAAAACCTAAAAAATACATTTCTTAAGTGGTTTTTAGAACACCTAGAGTTTCTTTTCTTTGTTTTTAGTTAGTTTTTTGTTTCATATATTTGTCTGGGAATTTGACCATTATAAAACACATTGGCATAAAGTGCAAGGACCGACCTAAGGATCCCGGTTCAAGCCCTGGCTCCCCACCTGCAGGGGAGTTGCTTCACAAGCGGTGAAGCACGTCTATAGGTATCTTTCTCTCTCCCTCTCTGTCTCCCCTTCCTCTCTCCATTTCTCTCTGTCCTGTCCAACAGTGGCAACATCAACAACAACAACAATAATAACTACAACAACAATAAAACAAGGACAACAAAAGGGAAAATAATTTTTAAAAAATTTATATAAAAAATTTCCATGTTTGAATATTTATAACAATGCCTCCTTCTCATTCTGATGTTGATTTTATGCTTTCATATTTTTTTAATTTAGCCCCTGGGATAAGTAGTGTATGTTGTCATGAAAGAAAGAAGGCAAAGTCCTTAAAGGCAAAGAAGACAGCAGGAGCAATAGCACTGAAATAAATGGTATATTTTGGCTTATTTCAGTGAAAATATTGAGATGAAGGGGGTCGGGTGGTGGTGCACCCAGTTAAGTGCACATAGCACCATTCACAAAGACCCAGGTTCAAAGCCCTGCTCCCCCACCTGTAGGGGGGACACTTCATAAATGGTGAAGCAGGCCTCTCTCTCTCTTTCTCTCCCTCTCCCCCTCTCCCCCCCTCCCTTTTCCTTTCTCTCCCTCTCCCTTTCTCTCCTTCCCTCCATCCTTCTCTCCCTCTATCTATCTACCCCTCCTCTCTCAATTTCTTTCTGTCCTTTCAAAAGAAGAAAAAGAAAAAAAGGAAAGCTTGAGATGAATAATAACCTGCAACAGTCTAAAGATCAAGTGAAAAAGAATCTTGAAGAAAGCATAAATTTATTTTATAAGTGATGGGGTCAACCAATGGGAGAAATGTAGTAGTATTCTCTTTTAAGAGTTGCAATAGGGGGAGTCGGGCAATAGTGCAATGGGTTAAGCACAGGAGGCGCAAAGCACAAGGACCGGCATAAGGATTCAGGTTTGAGCCCCCGGCCCCCCACCTGCAAGGGAGTCACTTCACAGGCAGTGAAGCAGATCTGCAGGTGTCTGTCTTTCTCTCCCCTTCTTTGTCTTCCTCTCCTCTCTCCATTTCTCGCTGTCGTATCCAACAATGATGACGGCAATAACAACAATAAAACAACAATGGCAACAAAAGGGAATAATTTTTTAAATTTATTTTTTATTTAAGGAAGGAAAAATTAACAAAACCATAGGGTAGGAGGGGTACAACTCCACACAATTCCCACCACCCAATCTCCATATCCCATCCCCTCCCCTGATAGCTTTCCTATTCTCTATCCCTCTGGGAGCATGGACCCAGGGTCGTTGTAGGTCGCAGAAGGTGGAAGGTCAGGCTTCTGTAATTGCTTCCTCGCTGAACATGGATTTGACTGGTCGATCCATACTCCCAGTCTGCCTCTCTCTTTCCCTAGTAGGGTGGGTCTCTGGGAAAGCAGAGCTCCAGGACACATTGGTGGGGTCTTCAGTCCAATGAAGCCTGGCCGGCATCCTGATAGCATCTGGAACCTGGTGGCTGAAAAGAGAGTTAAGCCAAACAAACTGTTGAGCAATCACGGACCCAAAGGTTGGAATAGTGGAGAAGAAGTGTTAGGGAGTTACTCACTGCAAACTCTAGTGTACTTCTGCTTTCAGGTATATATTTTGCACTAGTTTATGGATACCTGTGAACAAATGCTCTCTTTCACACAACCTGGTGTATATCTAGGTTTTGGGACTTTGTTAGAAAGTGATCCACCTGGGATAGAATTAGAGTATACTATGAAAGGAAAGGTCTCACCCAAGTAATGAAGCTGAAGCGTTGTCATTCCACACCTGTAGTCTCTGGACATAGTCTGAGCTGAAGCATGTTGAGGTGGTAATTGTTGTGTTGATTAGGTTGCGATCGGCAGATATAATATTATTTGATATAGATTGGGAGAGGCATGCAGGAAAGTGGGCCCTATCCTAAGGTTTCAGGACTAGGGGAAATATAGGCTCTATAGTGGAGATGTAAGGTTCCTGCTGTCTTAGGGTTCAAAAAGACAATGAATAGTTAATGTTATCATCACATTATTTGGTAATTGGGTTAACTTTTAAAAGTTCTTTTGTTAGGGTTTGCTGTATAGTACCCAGTGTCTTATATAGCGGTGCCACTGGTTGTTATAAATAAATAATTTTATAAATTATTTATTGTTATAAATAAATTTATTTATAAATTTTTTAATGATTTGTCTATTTATAAATTATTTATTGTTATAAATAAATAATTTTTTTTTAAAAAAGAGTTGCGATGTGGGTCCTCACTTTGGCAGTACATATACTAAAACTGGACCGATAGGGAGAAGATTAGCATAGCCCCAGGCAAGGATGACATGCAAATTCGTGAAGCATTCCATATTAAAAAAAAAAAAGAGTTGCAATGTGGGGCTATCCAGATAGCTCATCAAGTAGGCTGTGTGCCTTTCCATGCACATGACCCAGGATTGAATTCCAGCATCACATGGAAGGTATCATGGCACTGGAAGAAGCTCCAGGTCTGGGGTATTTCTCCTTATTCTCTGTGTGTCTGAATCAAGAAATGGTGGTGAAATCACATATGTGCAAGAAAGATCGTGGCTCCACAAAAAGTAAAGGAACTATTTGATTGTCGGGAAAGATGTGATTTATGATTTTTCTATGCAAAAATGATCTATGATTTTTCTATGCAAAAATGCATCGTGACTTTTCCGACAACCTAATATCATGAATTATAATATGTTCCTAATAAACAACTGTGCTAACTGCTGTTAGAGTTGCTAAGGCAGGTCCCCCACTTTGGGGAAGCTGCCTATATAGTGGGAGAGATGGTCACAGAAACAAATTACAGTACAATAAATGCTTATGAATAAGCAAACTTTTTACGGGCAGATAGCTTGCTATGAGCTGAAGTTTGCTGTTTGTGTAAATTCTTATTAGCTCTAATTGGTGTCTATAATTTTTTTTTTTTACTATTTCCACTCTACCTTACATAACAATCATCTAGATTCCCTGAGAATTGTTAATATGGGATAGCCTAGACAATCTTGAGTTGGTAATCAGTCTGATTGCTGGAATTTGTCTCCTAGAATTATTTCAATAGAACATAACGTTATAGTTTATAAAAGTTTTTGATTTCTCTTAACTCCCTATAGGTGTAGAGAATATCCAGGTAGTAACTGCAGTTCTGCCTCTGGTCTGGCTACCATGTATCATGGACGAACTACTGGTAAAGGGCTGTCTACTGCTACACAGATTTACCAACAACCTCCAAGGATTCTCATTATACATATCACTCTACCATCCTGGGCTGACATCTGTTCCAACCTCTGTGAGGCTCTGCAGAACTTTTTCTCTCTAGCCTGTGGCTTAATGGGGCCCAGTCGCATGTCCCTCTTCAGCTTATACATGGTACAAAATCAGCATGAGTGCATCCTCCCCTTTGTGGTAAGTATTTCTATGTTTGTCTGCTTTATCTTAAAATAAAAAATGACTTTTGTAGAACAGAGGTCACTAATCATATCACATAGCCACAGTTATCAAAATTGGGTGGTATTGGTGGAGTCATAGAGATCAGAGGAACAGACTGGATAAAACCAAATATTAATAACCCAAAAGAAGTATAGAATTATATGTTGTTGCCTCCTTTCACACCTGAACCTCTACCTATGGCAACCCGTTGGCTACTGAGCACTTGTAGTCGCAAACCTCTGGTTGCAGTCCAGGTTCATTGAAACACATACCCACAGCCCAGGTCCTCATGAAGCACCAAACACAATGAGAAGAGAGAGGAAATTACTCACACCGATGAATCAAGACAACTTGAAGAAAACCCTAAATTCAATAGAAGCATGTAAATTTCCTAAAGATAACTTCAAGAGAATAGTCCTGAGGATGCTCACTGAAAGGAGAAATTTCATGAAAAAAAAAAAAGGAAGAAAGAAAGCATGAGGGAGTCGGGCGGTAGCGCAGCGGGTTAAGGGCACATAGCGCAAAGAACAAGGACCGCATAAGGATCCCGGTTCCAACCCCCGGCTCCCCACCTGCAGGGGAGTCGCTTCACAGGCGGTGAAGCAGGTCTGCAGGTGTCCCCCTCTCTGTCTTCCCCTCCTCTCTCCATTTCTCTCTGTCCTATCCAACGATGACATCAATAACAACAACAATAACTACAACAAGAATAAAAAGACAGCAAGAGCAACAAAAGGGAAAATAAATAAATAAGATTTTTTTTTAAAAAAGCATGAGAGAAAGTACAAGTGCTACCAAAAAATCATAGAACTAACAAATGCTGTAGCTGAACTAAGAAAATAAGTAGATGGGACCATTGTCAGAAAGACAGGAGCTAATGATCAAAATAATGAACTCAAGGGGGCTGGGCAGTGGCACACCTGGTTAAGAGCACGTATCACCACATGCAAGGACCAGGGTTCGAGCCCCCTACTCCCCACCTGCAGGGAGTATACTTCACAAGTGGTGAAGCAGGTCTGCAGGGGTCTTTCTCTCTGCCTCCCTACCCCTCAATTTTTCTTTGTCCTGTCAAATAAAAATAGAAAGAAAAAAATGGACACCAAGAGTAGTGGATTTTTCTTGCAAGCACCAAGTCCCAGTGATAACCTTGATGACAAAAAAGAAAAAGGGAAATAATAATAATGAACTCAAGGATTTGGTAGAGGAAATTATTCTTAAAGTGATAAATAAAAACTAAAACAAAGGAAATGAGAATTATGAGACACATGTAGAGGACCAACATCGCTTCATAGGAGTCCCAGAAAGAGAAGAGAAAGAGTCTTAAAGAATAGAAACAGAAGAGAATTCTTATTTGAAGAATTAGCAATACCAAGTGTTTCTGCGAATGTGAAGAAACCATAACTCTCAGTGCTGACAGGAAGACAAAAAATAAAATACAAATACTTTTTAAAGTTTTCTTTTTACAAAAAAAGCATTTTATATCACAAATTTTAAGGAATTTCCAAGCACAATTAAATTTATTTTTTTTTAAAAAACTCTCATGCTTCTTAACTTACAACTTGTTGTACATGATAACAATATTCCCCTGAACAGGTCCAGTGTGAGACCCTCCTTCTATTGTATTTTTTTTCTTTTTCCTTTTTCTTTCATCCTTCCTCTCTTTTCTTTCTTCCTTCCTCTCTCTCTCTCTCTCTCTCTCTCTCTTTTACCAAGCTTATCACTGGGCTTATGTCTGAACAATGGATCCACTTTTCCCAGTAGCCATTTTTTTCCTCTTTTCTTTTTCTTTTTAATTGATAGAGAAATTGACAGAGAAAAGGAAACTAGAGAGGGAGAGAGGAAGAGAGGCACCTGCAGCACTGTTTCACTGCCTGAGAAGTTTCCCCCTGCGGGTGGAGACTGGGAGCTTGAACAAGGGCTCTAGCACATGGTAACATGTGCACACTAACAGGTGCAACAAAGCCCCAACCCCTCATGTAATTTTTTTTGAGTTAAATATATATCTTCCCCATACCCCAGCAGCTCCATTCCCAGGAATTTATCCAACAGAAATGAAAACATACAGCCACACAAATACATATAGATGAATGTTCATGGCAGCATTAATCATAAGTGTCCCAAGCTATCAGCAATCAGAATGTTTACTAACGGGTGAATGGCAAAACAAAATATATATAACTCTCACTACATAGTATCCATTGATATAGCCTGTGAATACATAGTGATAGCAGTATTTATGACCTTGTGGCAGGCATTCGCTTGATTATGTCATTTTTTCTTTTTCACATACATATTTTTATTTATTTATTTTCCCTTTTGTTGCCCTTGTTGTTTTATTGTTGTAGTTGTTATTGTTGTTGTTGTTGATGTTGTTGTTGTTAGATAAGACAGAGAGAAATGGAGAGAAGAGGGGAAGACAGAAAGGGGAGAAAAAGATACCTGCAGACCTGCTTCACTGCCGACTACCCTGCAGGTGGGTAGCGGGGGCCTCGAACCGGGATCCTTACTTCAGTCCTTGCACTTCGCGCCACGTGTGCTTATCATTTTTCTTTTTTTTTTTATTGCGGGCGCTAATGGTTCACAGTGCAGTCGTTGGCGCATGGGTACAGTTTTTCATCACCCTGTGAAAGTTCTCTGTAAAGCCCTCTCACCCATAAGCTAGGTCCTCTTACATCACCATGCACCAGGACCCAGGCTTCTCTTCAGCCCCTCCCTCCCCTTTCTTTCCCAGAGTCCTTTTCTTTGATGTAATATATCATGTCCAGTCCAAGTTTTACTTTGTGTTCTCCCTCCCTGTCCCTGTTTATTAAGTCCCTCCTGTAAGTGAGAACATTCAGTATTTGTCCTTATGTCTTTGGCTTATTTCATTTAACATGTCATTTTCCTTATGCATATCTGTGTCCCATGATCACGTTTAGTTGTAATGTCCCGCTTGGTGCCTGCACTACAAATCCACTGCTCCTGGCGGCCTTTTTTTCTATTTGTTGTTGTTCCATTATTGCTGTTGTTGTTGTTGGAGACTGAACTGAGAGAAATCGAGAGAGGAGGGGAAAACAGAGAGGGAGAGAAAGACAACTGCAGACCTGCCTCACCACTTGTGAAACCACCCAACTGCAGTTGGGGAGCCAAGGGCTAGAACTGGTTTTTCTTAAGCCCAGACCTTGTGCTTCATGCCATGTTCGTTTAACCCAGAGCGTTACTGCCAGGCTTGTAATGTATTCTTCTTTCTTAAAAATACCTATTTATGAGAGGAGAAGATGAACCAAAGCATCACTCTGGTATATGAAGTACTGGGGAGTGAACTCAGGAACTCATACACACAAATCTGGCCCTCTGCCCACTATTCCACCTCCCAAGTTGGTGTAATGTATCTTTACTCTCAGGTCTTAGCAGTAAAGATTAAAGAGTGATCTGGAAGGGAAAACAGATTATAGCCAACATAGATTTCGAAAAAGTGAGTTCATGTCTAAACAAAGATAAATGAATGTGGGTTTTTTTTTTTTTCCATCCTAAGGTGATCTCATATGACTCTGGCAAGTCTCAGTACATTTGGCTTTAGATTCCCTTGACTCATTAGGAAAAAGATAATTTTAGACAATTTTAGGCTGGGAACCTCAGGGGAAATTTCAAGCCATATTTTGCTCCAAAATAATAATAGTATCACTCCTGGTTAAAACCTCCAGCAAAATCACTGGAACAGTACTGTTATCTTATGCATAAACAATATAATCTTTTCCAGTGGAGGGAAAGTGTTAATTTCATTTCATTGCCTCTAACGTATATAGTTATGGCAATGTTATCTCAAAAGACAATAGCATGGTCTGGGAGGTGGCGCAGTGGCTAAGGCACTAGACTCTCAAGCATGAGGTCCTGAGTTTGATCCCTGGCAGAAGATGTACCAGAGTGATGGCTGGTTCTTTCTCTCCTCCTATCTTTCTCATGAATAAAGAAATAAATTCTTAAAAAAAAAAAAAAGACAATCGCAAGTGGAAAATCTTGACCAAGATGAACAGCTCTCTTCATATTTAGTCTGAGTATAATAAAATAATCCTGAAATTTTTATAACAGATCATGGCTGAAGATTCATAATTAAAATATTAAAACTCCTTTTTTACCCATTGTCTCTTAATATGAATAAGTGTGACCAAAATGATTCATCACTCAAATCAGAACTTCAGAAAAACTCCCTTATTTGGAAGATCTAACCAATTATTTTACTTTTTCATGAGAACATTATCTAAATAATCTATGATTGGTATATTAGGACTTAGTGTGCTCTATTTTGACTCTAGCATGTACTTCCTCATCTTAATTGCTGACATTCAAATATAATCATTCAATTTGGTAAATAATAGGGAGATATTAGACAGTATAAAGGTAAACTCCAATAAAGATAATACAATAAGCTGTAATTGGATACTGCAGGGAAAGGAGCGGAAGAAAGGAAATAAACAAATTTAATCAGTGTTCATTGTGGAGGTTTCCATCATTGTTCATTAATGGATACTGCTAAAGAAATAATGGAATTATGGAATTCAAAAGATAAACACTAATACAAACCTTCTTAATTATTACTACAAACATATAGAGAACAAGTAAATGTTACACAATAATTTTTTTGAAAGCTAGGTCAACAAAACATACCTTAAAATTATGTAACTAAAAGCAAACATATCAGTCATATCAACAAATAGAAGTGTGCTAAGTACAACTATTAAAATATTTTAAATGTATTTATTTGATTAGAAAGCAAAGTTCTGCTCTATTCAAGAGACACGGTTCCAACAAAGTGTTTTGAAAAAATGAAAATAAAAGGGATAGTAAAGTACATATATGAAGCAAATATATATATATATATATATCTTCCCTCTTCCTGAAAAAAAATGAAGAATATAATCTTACTAGAAGACTGAGTTTATAGTAAGCAAACAAACAAACAAAAAAAAACTAAATGAGAGTTTTTACTATAAGGACAAAAAGCACAGAAGAGTAGAAAACTACCAAGTAAAGCATATAGAAGGTATTCAGCACAGAGGGTTTGTTAGAGGAAGTTTTTTTTTTTTTTGAGAGGATTAGTGATTTGCAGTAAATACAGTGTTGGTATATGGGTAAAATTTTTAGTTTTCTGTAAAACACTCTCACCCCCAGCCTGAGTCTTCCTCCACCACCAAGCACCAGGACCTGCAAGTCTTCCCTCCCTCCCCACCCCCCAGAGTCCTTTACTTTGGTGCAATACACCAAAAGCGAGTTATTTTTTAAAATGTCAGTTTGAGCAAGGGAAACAGCATAATAGCTATGCAAAAGACTTCTGGGCCTGAGGCTCTGGTCCCAGGTTCAATCCCCAGCACCACCGTAAGCCAGAGCTGAGCAGTGCTCTTGTCTTTCTCTCTGTATCTTTCCATATTTTTCTATGTGTCTCTGTCTCTTTCTCACTAAAGTAAAATAAAAATATTTTAAAAGTTAATTTTGAGTAATATGTACCAAATAATAAGATATCAACATATTATGTTACATCATGGTATATATAAAATGCATATGTGATATATTAAAATCCTAAAATGTTATTGCATATATATCTCCACCCTCATGAAATTTTCATAGAATATTCAAAAAATTACTATACGTCACAAATGAACCCTCAAACTCTAAGAAATTCCAGGACCAGGTGGTGGTACACCTGGTTGAGTGCAAATGTTACAATGTGCAAGGGCCTGAGTTCAGGTCCCTGATCCATACCTACAGGGGGAAAGATATGCCAGTGGTGAAGCAGGGTTGCAAGTGTCTCTCTGTCTCCCTCTCTATCACCCCTTTCCCTCTCAATTTCTGACTGTCTCTATCCAATAAATGAAGATAATTTTTAAAAATTTTTAAATAGAAATTCCATATAGTACAGATAGTTCAGTCAACATTTCTTGAACATGCTCTAATAAAACTAGAAACAAATAATGTCTATGACATTAAATAACATTTATGTCTAGATTACAATGTGTATAGAAAATAATAATAACAGGGGGCCAGGCAGCAGCACACTGGGTTAAGTACACATAGTACCAAGCACAAGAACCCACACAAGGATCCTGCTTCCAGCCCTGGCTCCCAACCCACAGGGGGGTCCCTTCACAAGCAGTGAAGCAGATCTGCAGGTGTCTATCTCACTCTGCCTCTCTACCTTCCCCTCCTCTCTCAATTTCTCTCTGTCCTATGCAATAAAAAAAAAATGGGAAAATATGGTCACCAGGAGCAGTGGATTCATAGTGCAGGCAGTGAACCCCAGCAATAACCCTGGAGGCGAAAGAAAGAAAGAAAGAAAGAAAGAAAGAAAGAGGAAAGAAGGAAAGAAAAAAAAGAAAGAAAGAAAGAAAGAAGGAAAGAAAGAAAGAAATCTAAGAGATACCAAAAAAGAGATGATTCTAAGAAGAAAATTCATTTTTAAACTATATTAGTTTAATTAAATTATATTAGTAAAACAAATGAAGCAATAGATTCAAGGGGGGAAAAGCAAGCATAGGTAAAGCTGAAGGAAAGAAGTAATAAAGATAAAAATAAAAGGTAGTGGATATAAAAATAGAAAATAGTAGAACAAACTAATAATTCCAAGTTTGTGCTTCAATAAAAATAAGACATAGATAAACAATTAGTTAATTTAGCTTTAGAAAAAGGCAGGAAACATGCACAAAATAAGTAACCACAGATGTACTTCTGTGTAATACATAATTTTCTGTTAAAATGTAATTTTCAAGAGTAAATTCAGGATACCTTATCTGGATAGTTCTTCTCATTTGTGGAGCCCAGCCACAACTGCACTGGAGGAAGCTTTGATGATGTGGTATGTTTCTCTCTTTCTCTGTCTCTCTACACCTATCTGAAAAAGTTGACCTGGCATGATGATGATGCCCCAGTGAGGACAAAGAGAGAGACAGACAGACAGACAGACAGACAGACAGAAAAGTGAATTCAGAAGAAAGAGAACATCTAAACTTATCATTTCCCATAGGGAGAATAGAGTAAGTTGTCAGGGAGTTGGGTGGTAGCACAGCGGGTTAAGCCCACGTGGCATGAAGCTCAAGGACTGGTGTAAGGATCCAGGTTCAAGCCCCCCCGCTCCCCACTAACAGGGTAGTCGCTTCACAGGCAATAAAGCAAGTCTGCAGGTGTCTTTCTCTCCCCTCTCTGTCTTCCCCTCCTCTCTCCATTTCTCTCTGCCTATCCAACAACAATGACAGCAATAACAACAATAATAACTACAACAACAATAAAAAACAAGGGCAACAAAAGGCAAAATAAATAAATATAATTTTTTTTTAAATTAGTTGTCAAAGTTATCTTCCTTAAAAATAAAGTACTGGATCTTCCTGTTCCGGAGGCGGAGCTACGAGCAGCAGATCGCTTTCTCTCCTCTCCTCTCCTCTCCCGGATCAACTAGGAATACCAAAGGAGACCACCCGGACCGAAACAAGACAGGACTAGAATGACCACAGGAGCCCAGTAAATCACCCGTGAGTACAAACACGCGTGGCTGGTGACAGAGAGGAGAGAGGGGCCTAAGGAGAGATTAAGTGACTGCTAACAGTTCAGCAGTTTATCAGTGGAGACACCACCTCCAGTCTGCTCCACAACAAGGGGACAGCTGAAGGGAGGAAAGGACTCCCCAGAGACTCACCAAGTGCAACTCTGAGTCTCCATTGCTACTACCCTCAGAATCTGGAGCAGCGACAGGGAGGGACACCAGGGGACAGAGATCTAACCGGGAAACTCAGGAGAAGACCTATACCTCGGTGGCATAACTGAGGGGCTATGAAAGTCTCTTTGCATAACCACTGGATTATCTCTGCCACACCCTGCTTTATCTCTTGGTCAGGAGTCAGTGATAAAGCTAAGAAGCCTATTGACAGTTTAAAAGCCCTCAGGCTCCCATAGCCTACAGGGAAGAAAAAAAAAAAGAGGCTTTTACACCACTGAGCTCCAACTCAGGGATTGAAAAAACTGTTAACTTCCACCACGGTAAACCCTTTAAATAAATTACTTAGACACAAGTCAATCCAGGCAATAGTGATCAATAATTTGAAAAGTACTGATAAAGGGAACTCATAACATAATATATAAAATGGTTAAAACAACAAGAAAAAATATTGGAGACTCGAACCAGGACAAGAGTCCAGCTAAAAGTCCTCCAGAGGGTGAAGCACAAAACAACGAGTTCAACATCCAAACATTAGCTAAGGAAATAATAACAGGAGTGAGTAAAGAATTTGAAAAAATTGTAATCAGAAATGCAGGAACAACAAATGAGAATATGGAAGAAAATTCTAATTATCTCATGGTTATTAGAGAGCTGAAAGCTGAAATCGCTGAGCTAAGAAGGCAACTAGCTGAACAATCTAAAACAGTATCAGAGCAGGGCAACAAAATAGATGAACTCCAGAAAGCAGTAGAGGGCAGAGAGAATAGAATCTATGAGGCTGAAGACAGAATTAGCAAGATTGAGGATGAATTAGAGACAACTAAAAAAGAAGTAAGAGATCTCAAAAAGAGATTAAGAGATGCTGAAAACAACAACAGAGTCCTATGGGATGACTTCAAAAGAAACAATATACGCATTATTGGCTTACCAGAGGAAGAAAGAGAAGGGGAGGAAGAAAGCGTTCTCCAGGCCATAATAGCTGAAAATTTCTCTAGACAACACCAAAGACATAAAGATTCAAGAAGCCCAGAGGGTCCCAAACAGAATTAACCCAGACCTAAAGACACCAAGACATGTCATACTTAGAATGGAAAGGAATAAGGATAAAGAAAGGATCCTCAAGGCTGCAAGAGAAAAACAAAGAGTCACCTGCAGAGGAAAACCCATAAGATTAACAGCAGACTTCTCCATACAAGCACTTCAGGCCAGAAGAGAATGGCAAGATATCTATCGAGTGCTCAATGAGAAAGGCTTACTAGAGAATACTATATCCTGCTAGACTGTCATTCAGACTAGATGGAAGCATCAAAACCTTCTCAGATAAGCAACAGTTGAAGGAAGCAACCATCACCAAGCCTGCCCTGAAAGAAGTTCTGAAAGGTCTCCTATAAACAACCAGACCACCACAAATAGGACATATATCAAAACACTCTAAAACTCTTCAAGAATGGCGTTAAAATATCTTCAATCTTTGATATCAATAAATGTCAATGGCCTGAACTCACCTATTAAAAGACACAGAGTAGGAAGATGGATCAGAAAACACAACCCAACAATATGTTGTCTACAGGAAACTCACCTAACTCAACAAGACAAACACAGACTTAAAGTGAAAGGATGGAAAACTATCATACAAGCCAGTGGCCCACAAAAAAAGGGCAGGAACAGCTATTCTCATATCTGACATGATAGACTTTAAAATAGATAATATTAAAAAAAGATAGGAATGGACACTACTTAATGCTCAGAGGATCAGTCAATCAAGAGGACTTAACAATTATTAACATCTATGTACCCAATGAGAAGCCATCTAAATACATCAAACTTCTACTGAAAGAGCTACAGCAATATATTAACAGTAACACAATCATAGTAGGGGACTTCAACACCCCACTATCTCAACTTGACAGATCATCCAGGAAGAAAATCAGTAAAGACATAAGGGAGCTAAATGAAGAGATAGATAAACTAGAACTATTGGACATTTTCAGAGTCATTCATCCCAAGAAACTGGAATACACATTTTACTCAAATCCACATGGATCATTCTCAAGGATAGACCATATGTTAGGCCACAAAGACAGCATCAGCCAATTCAAGAGCACTGAAATCATCCCAAGCATCTTCTCAGACCACAGTGGAATTAAACTAACACTTAACAATCAACAAAAGATTAGTAACAGTCCCAAAATGTGGAAGCTCAACAGTACACTTCTTAACAACTTCTGGGTCAAAGAGGAAATCAAGGAAGAAATCAAAATGTTTCGAGAGTTCAATGAAAATGAAGACACAAGCTATCAAAATATTTGGGACACAGCTAAAGCAGTCCTAAGAGGGAAGTTCATAGCTATACAAGCACACATTAGGAAACAAGAAAAGGCACAAATAAACAGCCTGATTGCACATCTTAAAGACCTAGAAGAAGAACAACAAAGGAATCCTAAAGCAACCAGAAGGACAGAAATCACTAAAGTTAGGGCAGAAATAAATAACATTGAGAATAAGAAAGCCATACAAAAGATCAATGAAAGTAAATGTTGGTTCTTCGAAAGAGTAAACAAAATCGACAAACCTTTAGCCAGACTCACAAAACAAAAAAGGGAGAAGACCCAAATAAATCGGATAGTAAATGAAAGAGGAGATATCACAACAGTCATTGCAGAAATTCAACATATCTTGCGAGGCTTCTATGAACAACTATATGCCACCAAGCTAGAGAACCTGGAAGAAATGAATGATTTCCTAGATACATACCAACCTCCAAAACTAAGTAAAGAGGAAGTGGATAACATGAACAGGCCCATCACAGCTAATGAAATTGAAACAGTTATCAAAAAATCTTCCCAAAAATAAAAGTCCTGGACCAGATGGTTTTACAAATGAATTCTACAAAACTTTCAAAGAAGAACTAATACCTCTACTTTTAAAAGTCTTCCAGAAGATTCAAGACACTGGAATACTCCCTGCCAGCTTCTATGAAGCCAACATCACCCTGATACCAAAAGCAGACAGGGACACAACCAAAAAAGAAAACTACAGACCAATATCTCTGATGAACATAAATGCGAAAATATTGAACAAAATTCTAGCCAACCGGACACAGCAGTATATCAAAAAGATTGTTCATCATGACCAAGTGGGGTTTATCACAGGCATGCAAGGTTGGTTTAATATACGTAAATCAATCAATGTGATCCACCACATCAACAAAAGCAAGACCAAAAACCACATGGTCATATCAATAGATGCAGAGAAAGCCTTTGACAAAATACAACATCCCTTTATGATCAAAACACTACAAAAAATGGGAATAGACGGAAAATTCCTGAAGATAGTGGAGTCTATATATAGCAAACCTACAGCCAACATCATACTCAATGGTGAAAAACTGGAAGCATTTCCCCTCAGATCAGGTACTAGACAGGGATGCCCACTATCACCACTACTATTCAACATAGTGTTGGAAGTTCTTGCCATAGCAATCAGGCAGGAGCAAGGAATTAAAGGCATACAGATTGGAAGAGAAGAAGTCAAACTCTCCTTATTTGCAGATGACATGATAGTATACATGGAAAAACCTAAGGAATCCAGCAAGAAGCTTTTGGAAATCATCAGGCAATACAGTAATGTGTCAGGCTATAAAATTAACATTCAAAAGTCAGTGGCATTCCTCTATGCAAACACTAAGTTAGAAGAAATTGAAATCCAGAAATCAGTTCCTTTTTCTATAGCAACAAAAACTATAAAATATCTAGGAGTAAACCTAACCAAAGAAGTGAAAGACTTGTATACTGAAAATTATGAGTCACTACTCAAAGAAATTGAAAAAGACACAAAGAAGTGGAAAGATATTCCATGTTCATGGGTTGGTAGAATTAACATCATCAAAATGAATATATTACCCAGAGCCATCTACAAATTTAATGCTATCCCCATCAAGATCACAACCACATTTTTTAGGAGAATAGAACAAATGCTACAAATGTTTATCTGGAACCAGAAAAGACCTGGAATTGCCAAAACAATCTTGAGAAGAAAGAACAGAACTGGAGGTATCACACTCCCAGTTCTCAAACTGTATTATAGGGCCATTGTCATCAAAACTGCTTGGTACTGGAACATGAACAGACACACTGACCAGTGGAATAGAATTGAGAGCCCAGAAATGAGGCCCCATACCTATGGACATCTAATCTTTGACAAAGGGGCCCAGACTATTACATGGGGAAAGCAGTGTCTCTTCAACAAATGGTGTTGGAAACAATGGGTTGAAACATGCAGAAGAATGAAACTGAATCACTGTATTTCACCAAATACAAAAGTAAATTCCAAGTGGATCAAGGACTTGGATGTTAGACCAGAAACTATCAGATACTTAGAGGAAAATATTGGCAGAACTTTTTTCCGCATAAATTTTAAAGACATTTTCAATGAAACGAATCCAATTACAAGGAAGACTAAGGCAAGTATAAACCTATGGGACTACATCAAATTAAAAAGCTTCTTCACAGCAAAAGAAACCACTACCCAAACCAAGAGACCCCTCACAGAATGGGAGAAGATCTTTACATGCCATACATCAGATAAGAGTTTAATAACCAAAATATATAAAGAGCTTGCCAGACTCAACAACAAGACAACAAATAACCCCATCCAAAAATGGGGGGAGGACTTGGACAGAATATTCACCACAGAAGAGATCCAAAAGGCCGAGAAACACATGAAAAAATGCTCCAAGTCTCTGATTGTCAGAGAAATGCAAATCAAGACAACAATGAGATATCACTTCACTCCTGTGAGAATGTCATACATCAGAAAAGGTAACAGCAGCAAATGCTGGAGAGGGTGTGGGGTCAAAGGAACCCTCCTGCACTGCTGGTGGGAATGTCAATTGGTCCAACCTCTGTGGAGAACAGTCTGGAGAACTCTCAGAAGGCTACAAATGGACCTACCCTATGACCCTGCAATTCCTCTCCTGGGGATATATCCTAAGGAACCCAACACATCCATCCAAAAAGATCTGTGTACACATATGTTCTTGGCAGCACAATTTGTAATAGCCAAAACCTGGAAGCAACCCAGGTGTCCAACAACAGACGAGTGGCTGAGCAAGTTGTGGTATATATATACAATGGAATACTACTCAGGTGTAAAAAATGGTGACTTCACCGTTTTCAGCCGATCTTGGATGGACCTTGAAAAAATCATGTTGAGTGAAATAAGTCAGAAACAGAAGGATGAATATGGGATGATCTCACTCTCAGCCCGAAGTTGAAAAACAAGATTAGAAAAGAAAACACAAGTTGAACCTGAAATGGAATTGGAGTATTACACCAAAGTAAAAGACTCTGGGGTGGGTGGGTGGGTGGGGAGAATACAGGTCCATGAAAGATGATGAAGGACATAGTGGGGGTTGTATTGTTAGATGGGAATCTGGGGAATGTTATGCATGTACAAACTATTGTATTTACTGTTGATAGTAAAACATTAATTCCCCAATAAAGAAATAAATTATTATTAAAAAATAAATAAATAAAGTACTACAGAGTTGGCGGTAGCACAGCGGGTTAAGCACAGGTAGTGTAAGTCCTGTGTAAGGATCCCGGTTCGAGCCCCTGGCTCCCCATCTGCAGGGGAGTCGCTTCACAAGTGGTGAAGCAGGTCTGCAGGTGTCTATCATTATCTCCCCTCTCTGTCTTCCCTTCCTCTCTCCATTTCTCTCTGTCCTATCCAACAACAATGACATCAGTAACAACAATAATAATAACTACAACAATAAAACAAGGGCAACAAAAAGGAATAAATAAATATTTTTTAAAAATAAAATAAAATAAAATAAAGTGCTGGCAGTTTGTAATAGTCAAAACCTGAAAGCAACCCAGATTTCCAATAACAGATAAGTGACTAAAAAAATGGGGTATATAGACACAATAGATTACTTTTTGGGGCCAGGTGGTGACGCACCAGGTTAAGCACACATAGTAGAATACTTCTCATCTGTTAAAAATGAAGAGGCCATCTCCTCTGAGTTATCTTAGATAGGTGGGATAAGCCAAAAAGAGAAGGACAAATATCAAATGATCTCACTTATAAGCAGGGCGTTGTAAATAGGGACAGAGAAGGAAGACACAAAATAAAACGTTGACTGGGCATGGACTTTGCATCAAATCAAAGGACTTGGGGGAAGGAGAGAGAAGGAAGTATGGAAGAGAAATGTGGTACATAATGAAATTGTCCTCATATATCAATGACTGCACTGTAAAGCATTAACCCCCTCAATAAACACACACACACACACACACACATATATATATATATATATATTCTACCAAATGTTTAATGGAAAATATTCATGAAAAAATATAGACTTTATTATTATGGGTGGCTACAAATGACATCATTTATATGCTTTTTTATTATTATTTCTTTATTAGAGAATTAATGTTTTACATTCAGCAGTAAATACAATAGTTTGTACATGCATAACATTCCCCAGTTTCTGTCATCCTTCTTGGTCCTGTATTGTCCCCACCCACCCACCCCCACCCCATAGTCTTTTACTTTGGTGCGATACACTAATTCCATTTCAGGTTCTACTTGTGGGTTTTTTTTTTCATCATTTATATTCTTCATCCACATCTAAACATATCATTTGTAAATGTAAATTGTAACCCAAGAATTAGGGGAGAAAAGGCTTTGTATGGAACTGGATGTGGAAAAATAAAGAAAATGAGTCTTAAAAACTAAGTAAATAAAAATAAAGTGCTGAGACCAAATGAGTGTGTAAAGAAATAATACCAAACTGTCTTTTTTTTTTTTTTTTTTTTTTTTTACCAGTCCACTGAGTATCTCTGGTTTCTCTTGGAGTCAGGGATTGAATTTGGGATCTTTGGTGTCTCAGGCATGAAAGCCCATGAAAACCTTTTTTTTTTTTTTTTGCCTCCAGAATTATTGCTGGGGCTTGGTTCCTGCACAATGAATCCACTGCTCCTGGTAGCCATTTTTCCCATTTTATTGCCCTTGTTGTTTGCTGTTGTTGTTGTTGGATAGGACAAAGAGAAATTGAGAGAGGAGGGGAAGACAGAGAGGGGGAGAGAAAGACCTGCAGACCTGCTTCACCACTTATGAAGCGACCTCCCTACAGGTGGGAGCTGGGGCCTTGAACCAGGATCTTTATGCCAGTCCTTGCGCTTTGCGCCATGTGTACTTAACCCACTGCACAACCGCCTGGCCCCAATACCAAACTCTTAAGGGATAAACTATTACCACATGTTAACTGTTTCAGAATGCAGAAAGAAAAAAAAAACTTCCAAGTTCTTTTTATGAAAATAACCTAATCTTGCCAACAAATTTTTCACATAAAGAAAAACTACATGTAAAATAGTAATCCCCAATAAAGAAGTTTAAAAGAAAAGAAAAGAAAAGAAAAACTACATAACAATCTTAATTGTGTGTATCTTTTCAATTCCCAAAGAAAGTATTAGTCATGGATTTCAGCTTGTACCAAAAGGGTCATATACCAGAAATGCAAAGGTGATACAATATTAGGAAATCTAGATATTAATATAGCCTACTTTGTTAATATAGCAAGAAAAACATATCCATGTTCATCTCTATGGATACTGAAAAAAAGCATTTAAGAAACCAGCCTGCAGTCATATTTTGTTTTTGTTTTTTAACCTTAATGAAATATGCACAGATAGAGGGGCCCAGGCGGTGGCATACCTGGTGAAGTGCTGGACCCCACCTGCAGGGGGGAAAACTTTATGATCAGTAAAACAGGTCTGCATGTGTCTCTCTTTCTCTATCTCCCCTTCTTGATTTCTCTGTCTCTACTCAATAATAAAATATCTTTAAAAATAGATATGCATTGGTAACTATTGTCTCATATGCTATTGACATAGAAGATCTGTGCTGACTCAAGAATCAGATCACGTCATGAGAGAAATATCTCAGTGAGTAGTGGTCTGGGAAGTGGTGCAGTAGATAAAGCACTGGGCTCTCAAGCATAAGGTCCTGATTTGAGTCCCCAACAGCACATGTACCAGAGTGATGTCTGGTTCTCTCTCTCTCTCCCTTATGTTCTTCATGAATAAATAAATAAAATCTTTATTTAAAAAAAATAAAAAAGGAAGAAAGAAATATCTCAGTGAGTAGATAGAACATTGGACTTTCGTGCTTGAGGTTCCTAGTTCAGCCCCTGACACTGCACATGCCAGAGTGGTGCTGTGGCTCCTCTCTCTCTCTCTCTCTGCCTCATGTAAAACATACTCTCTCTCATAATTGATAAATGAAATAAATATTTTTCAAATAATCAAATTATTCTTAATGGAAAAACAGGAAATATATTCCTGTGCAAGATTATGTTCTGGAGATTTTTTTGTTTTGTTTGTTTGTTTTTGCCTCCAGGGTTATTGCTGTGGCAATAATTGCCTGCACCATGAACCCACTGCTCCTGGAGGCCATTTTTCCCCCTTTTGTTGCCCTTGTTGTGGTTATTATTGTTATTGTTGGTGTCATTCGTTGTTGGATAGGACAGAGAGAAATGGAGAGGGGAGGGGAAGACAGAGAAGGGGAGAGAAAGACAGACACCTGCAGACCTGCTTCACTGCCTGTAAAGCGACTCCCCGGCGGGGGGGTGGGGGGGTGGGGAGGTGGGCGGCGGCTCAAACTGTGATTCCTATGCTAGTCCTTGTGCTTTACACCAGGTGCGCTTAACCCGCTGCGCTACTGCCTGACCTCCATTCTGGAGATTTTTATTCAAGTAATTGCATAAGAAAAGCAAATAAGATTGGGCGGGGGTAGATAGCATAATGGTTATGCAAAGAGATTCTCATGCCTAAGGCTCCAGAGTCCCTGGTTCAGTCCCCCACACCACCATAAGCCAGAGCTGAGCAGTGCTCTGGTTAAAAAGAAAGAAGAAAGAGAGAGAGAGAGAAAGAAAGAAAGAAAGATAGATTAGGCTGTAAAAGTCTGGTTATTTTCAGATTAATAAATAAAAATATAGAAAACTCACAAGAACTAACTAGAAAATTATTTCAGACAATAAGAGAACTCATGATAATGGTCAAGAACAAAACTTAATGCAGGTATCAATGTCCTTTATATATTCAAAACAAGTTTGAAGGTTAAGTGGTGAAAAAGATCTTATAACAAAAATTAAATTATTCATTTATGAAATCAATAATGACAGTGCAAGGTGTATATTAATTTAAACATTATTGAGAAGCACCAAAGAAGTCGCGAACAAATGAAAAACCATCAGATCTTGGAAAGACTCAGATCAGAAAGATGTCACTTATGACTAAATCTTTGAATCAAATGCAATTCCCAGTAAGATTTTCAAAAGAGGAACTAGGCATATTTATAAGAAATTTTGAATTAGAAGCAAAAAACAAGCAAGAATAAGCAAAGACTATTGCTTTCAAATATTATAGAGATATTTAGTGTGACACTAGAGATTGAAAAGACAGAGAACTATAAATCTATATCCTAAAGATGATATTCAACATTAGCTGTGAAAAAATGATTCAATAAATACTTGGGTCAGCTGAATAACCCAATGAGAAAAATTAAGTTAGGCTTACACCAATGTAAATTTCACCGGGTCAAGTATTTTCTTTAATTTACTTTAATTTTTACTTTTTTGTTTATTAATTATTACCACCAGGGTTATCACTGGAGCTCAGTACTGGCACTACAAATCCACCATTCCTAGCTGCCATTTTGTCTTTTTATTTTTTTCTATTTTATTTTATAAGAGAGAAAGAAATTGAGAGAGGAGGGGAGATAGAAAGAGATAGAGACACTTGTGGACCTGTTCCACCACTCTTGAAGATTTCCTCTTACAGGTGGGGGATGGGAGCAAGGGCTCAAACCCAGGCCCTTGTGCATAGTAATGTGTGTGGTCAACCAGGTGTGCCACCACCTAGCCCTTCAAATTTACTTTATTTTTTTTAAATGGTCTCCTGGTTCGAGCCCCCGGCTCCCCACCTATAGGAGAGTAGCTTCACAGGTGGTGAAGCAGGTCTGCAGGTGTCTATCTTTCTCAGCCCCTCTCTATCTTCGCCTCCTCTCTCCATTTCTCTCTGTCCTATACAACAATGATGACATCAATATTAACTACAACAACAATGAAAAACAACAATGTCAACAAAAGGGAAATAAACAAATAGTAACCAAACTCTCTCAGACTTTGTGAGAACTGTGGTGGTTGAGGGAGAGGGGAGATTCAAGGAACATAGGACTTTGATGGAGGGTGACTTAACACACACCGTGTGTGGGTATGGAAGTATACCCCTAAAACTATATAACTTTGTGACGCCATGTTAAATCACTAATAAAAAAAAAAACTAAAGAGCAGATTTGTCATATGTGCTTCATATGAGACAGAGTTTCACGTGAAAGAATGAAAGAACCTTCAGAACAACTCTAATATATCTGGTACCAGAGACCAAGCTAGGAGCCTCAGGCATGCGAATCCTGTGTTGGGCCAGCTGAACTATTTTACCTTGAATGTAAACCAAAACTTGAATGTAAAACTAGAAATTATGTAAGTACTAGAACATGCTGTATCAGAATAGGTCCAATCAGGAGACAGAAACCACAATGATTGTATTGTTGGTTGGTTTATTTTGGTTTATTGTTGGGATTCTGCACCTGCATAGTTCCTCTGCTCTCAGTGAATGATCTCTCTCTCTTTCTCTCTCTCTCTTTCTCCCTCTCTCTAATTTTTGTGGGGGTTTTTGTTGTTGTTGTTTTAGATAGAGGGTGAGAGACAGAGGGAGAAACAGATAAGGAGAGATGCCACAGGACTACTTCACCACCAGTGGCATTTCCCCTGTGCAGGTATTCCCATCTGGTGGCTGGTGGCTCAGACATGGGTCCTCACACACGTTAAAATGTGCACTCTACTGGGTGAAGTATCTCCTGGCATCCCTAAAACCAGTGATCTTTTAAAGGAAGATTTTATTGGTAATTTAGTATACGAAACTACCGTGATACGGCAACTACTAGTATAGTAACTTTTTTATTGCCACTGAGGTTATCACTTGGGCTCAGTGCCTGCACTATGAATCCACTGCTTCCTGTGGCTATTTTTTTCTTTTATTTTTCTTTTTGATAGGACAGAGAAAAGTTGAGAGAGAAGGGGGAGATAAAGGAGAGCAGGCAAAGGGTAGATAGCATAATGGTTATGCAAACAGACTCTCACACCTGAGGCTCCAAAGTCCCAGGTTCAATTCCCCACACCACCATAAGCCAAAACTAAATACTGCTCTGGTAAAAATAAAAATAAATAAAAGGGGGTCAGGCAGTAGCGCAGTGGATTAAGCGCACATGGTGCAAAGCACAAGGACCGGTGTAAGGATCCCTATTTGAGGATCCCGATTCGATCTCCCCGGGCTCCCCATCTGCAGGGGAGTCCCTTCACAAGTGGTGAAGCAGGTATGCAGGTGTCTATCTTTCTCTCCCCCTCTCTGTCTTCCCTTCCTCTCTCGATTTCTGTCTGTCCTATCCAACAACGACAGCAATAACAATAGTAACAACAACAACAACGATAAACAATGACAACAAAAGGAAAAAAAATAGCCTCCAGGAGCAGTGGATTCATAGTGCAGGCACTGAGCTCCAGCAATAACCCTGGAGGCCAAAAACAAATAAATAGATAGATAGATAGATAGATAGATAGATAGATAGATAGATAGATAGATAGATAGATGGAGAGAAGGAGAGCCAAAGAGAGGCATCTTTAGTATCGTTTCACTGCTTGTGAAGCTTCCCCCCTGCAGATAGGTAGTGGGGGCTTAAATGTGGGCTCTTGTGTATGGTAATGTGTGCACTCTAGCCCTGGTATGATAACTTTTTATGGTACTCTAGAGCTGAAAAAGGCAGTCTTAGAAACGAGATCCCTTTCCCAAGACTGGCATGCAGACCAGTGGAAGCATATGTAATTGCAGCTCACTAGATGCAGATAAGTCCACTATTTTGCCCATGCCAGGGCTCACCCATCCAGGAAGCAGGAAGCTACCCTCCAGGTGTATGCCAGCTACAACCCATAGCTAAGGAACAGTCATGCAGACTGAATAATGGTGCAAGTGTATGCAGGAGGCCTGGAATAGGCAGTGTCCATGTTGGAAGGGCACAGCCTTGGGAGGGGCACAGGAAACCGACTCTGAGGGGAGAGCCAGGTAAGCAGAGGCAGAAAGACATCAGTGTAGGAAGACTGAGAGCAGGTGTATGCATTTACAGGAAAAATATAAATGACCTTAGACATATGAAAATATATTCAAACTTACAAATAAAAAGAAATGCAAGTTAAAACTACAGAGTGGCCAGAGTTTGTGCAGCAAGCAGGCAGATCACAAGATTTGCATGCACAAAGTCCCACTTTGATCCCAGCACCATGTATGCCAGAGTGATGCTCTGGGACATAGAGAGGGAGAGAGACAGAGAGACACCTGCAGCCCTGCTTCTACCACTGGGAAAATCCTAATTTTACATCCAGAAAAAAGGACTAAAGGGAAATTGTGGACTCTTTCTGCTCAGATTAGAAATTGCAGGTAGTTGCAGAGCCCTAGCTCGGAGGCACCAGGCCTCATCTTCCTGTTTTCCTTGATATCTAACAGCTCCTCATAGGTGCCTGACCTCATTCATCCTCTGGATTTAGCAGGCAGTTCTTCACTACTTACAGTGTCGCTGGGTGGATAATGTCTAGGTTATTCATGAAGAAAACTTAATTCAGGGGCCAGGTGGTGGCTCACCTGTTTGAGCGCACATGTTTGAGCCCCCGGTCCCCACCTGCAGGGGGAAAACTTTGCAAGTGGTGAAGCAGGGCTGCAGGTGTCTGTCTGTCTCTCTCCCTCTCTATCTCCCCCTCCCTCTCTATTTATGACTGTCTCTATACAATAAATAAAGATTTAAAATTTTTTTTAATAAAAACTATCTGAAGCAAGACTTTCTAAAGCATTCATCAATCTGTCATCAACCTTTGATATGTGAACATTCCTTCTCAGCCAAATTATATAAGCTCTTCAGGTCCCAGGCAGTTCATGCTTCTGCAAAGCCTGCATTTTAAAATCACTTCCAGAATCAAAGTGATTAAGAATGAATTCCTGAGAGATCAGATTTCATTCTCAATGGCTATAAAGCATGGATAGTTAGACATAGCCTACATCTCACATAGCTTGTTTCTAAATTATACAATCTTTTAGATGAACCAGGTGCATGATCCTCTGTTATAGCAAGTTGGAAATAATCTCTTTGAACTTAGTCAATGGATTTTAGTTCTGTCAACCAGTGATTTCCTCACGCAGTAGCTGGTCTCATATTTGATCAATGTAAGAAAAGGCAGCTTAATTTCTGTATTCCCAAAACCATTGCATTTGGGAGAACTTTCCAGTTTTAAAATTTTGTTAGATCACTTATTTTTCCTAGAGGTTGTTGTCTTCTCTTGGCAGAGACATTAAGTCATTCTAGTCCTTTTTAATTTTTTTAATTATAAGAGATAGGTTGTTGTAATTTAAAAAAATTAATGCACTCAGGTGGGAGCACAGTGACTGTTAGTTGGCATGGGTTAAAACAATCAGGATATATTACATGGTGGTTCAACAGAATGGAACGATATATTTTAGGAACAACAAAATAAGCAATTATAAGCAGAGGTGAGAATATGCCAGGCCCATGAGTCAATGAGTTAGTTACCAAAAGTTCAGCTACTCATGTTCAGTTTCTCTGGTCAGCAGCAGCATAGCTGGTCCTGGGCAGCAGAACCTGGATCCCTGTGTGTGGTGGGGAGGGAGACGATGATGATGACGACGACTACCCGACACACACTGGACTTCCGGCTGCCTGTGCTTAAATCAGTTACCATGCACCCACTGCCAATTCATACTGCAATCTGCAGGCAGTCGTCAGCCATATGCTGATTACATTCGTCAGCCCCAACCAATTACTTCCCAAAGTTACGTCACAACAATAGGTCATATGTATTGTTTTAGTTTTCAAAATAAAAATGTATTTGGTGGTGTTCTAATACAAAATTACATTCTCATTTTAGGATTTTTTTTTTGTTTTTATTGACATCAGGGTTATCATTGGGGTTCAGTACCTGCACAATGTATCCACTGCTTCTAGTAGCCATTTTTTCCTTCCCCACCTCCTCTCTCTTTCCATTCTCTCTCTCTATCTCTCTTTCTCTCTCTCTCCCTCTCTTTCTCTCTTTCTCCTCTCTCCCTCCCTCCCTCCTTCCTTTCACTTTATAGGACAGAGAGAAATTGAAAAGGAAGGGGGATAAAGAGAGAAGAGACAACTGCAGTAATATTTCACTGTTCCTAAGTTTCCCCATTACACGTGGGGACCAGGGGCTTGAACCCAGGACATAGCATGTAGTAGTAGTAATGTGTGTGCTCAAATGGGTGTGCCACCACCCAACCCCTCATTTTAGGAAAATTTAATTATTACAAGTATATGAGTTTTTTTTCTCTAATTATGCTTGATCTCTTCATTAATCCAGTCATTAAATTCATTGTTTTACTCCTGGGAATATATCCTAAGGAACCAAACACACCCATCCAAAAAGATTTGTGTAGACCTATGTTCCTAGCAGCACAATTTGTAATAGCCAAAACCTGGAATCAACCCATGGCTGAGCAAGTTGTGGTCTATATACAGAATGGAATGCTACTCAGCTATTAAAATGGTGATTTCACTGTTTTTAGCCCAGCTTGGATAGAGCGTGAAGAAATCATGTTAAGTGAACTAAGTCAGAAACAGAAGGAAGAATATGGGATGATCTCACTCTCAGGCAGAAGTTGAAACACAAGATCAGAAGAGAAAACACTAAGCAGAACCTGGACTGGAGTTGGTGTATTGCACCAAAGTAAAAGACTCTGGGATGTGGGTGGAGAGTTCAGGTCCTGGAACAGGATGACAGAGGACCTAGTGGGGGTTGTATTGTTATGTGGAAAAATGAGAAATGTTATGCATGTACAAACTATTTTATTCACTGCCGACTGTAAAACATTAGTCCTTCAATAAAAGAAAAAAATTATTGTTTTAATTTAATTTCTAGAAGTTTTATTTGGTAGCAATTTAAATATAATTTGTCCTTTTCTCATAGCTTTTCACTATGGTGTGGGTCCCTCTTTTTTAAAAAATTTCTTTATTGGGGATTAATATTTTACATTCAACAGTAAATACAATTGTTTGTACATGCATAACATTTACCAGTTTTCCACATAACACTACAACCCCCACTAGGTCCTCTGTCATACTTTCTGGACCTGTACTCCCCCTCCCCCCGACTCCAGAGTCTTTTACTTTGGTGCAATACACCAACATCAGTCCAGGTTCTGCTTAGTGTTTTCTCTTCTGATCTTGTTTTTCAACTTCTGCCTGAGAGTGAGATCATCCCATATTCATCCTTTTGTTTCTGACTTATTTCAGTTAACATGATTTCTTCAAACTCCATCCAAGATGGGCTAAAAATGGTGAAGTCACCATTTTTAATAGCTGAGTAGCATATATAACACAACTTACACAAACATTCACATACTGTGGGACACCTGCATTGCTTTCAGGTTCTGGCTATTACAAATTGTGTTGCCAAGAACATATGTGTTCACAGATCTTTTTGAATGAGTGTGTTGGGTTCCTTAGGATATATCCCCAGGAGAGGAATTGCAGGAACATAGGGTAGGTCCATTTCTAGCCCTCTGAGAGTTCTCCAGACTGTTCTCCACAGAGAACAATTGACGTTCCCACTAGCAGTGCAGGAGGGTTCCTTTGACCCCACAACCTTTCCAGCATTTGTTGCTGCTACCTTTTCTGATGTATAACATTCTCACAGTAGTGAAGTGGTTGTTGTCTTTATTTGCATTTCTCTGACAATCAAAGATGCGGATCATTTTTTCATGTCTTTCTCAGCCTTTTCAGTCTCTTCTGTGGTGATTATTCTGTTCATGTCCTCTCCCCATTTTTGGATGGGGTCGTGTGTTTTTTTGTTGTTGAGTTTGGCAAGCTCTTTATATATTTTGGTTATTAGCCTCCTGTCTGATACATGGCATGTAAAGATCTTCTCCCATTCTGTGAGGGGTCTCTTGGTTTGGGTAGTGGTTTCTTTTGCAGTACAGAAGCTTTTTAACTTAATATAGTCCCATAGGTTTATGCTTGCCTTAGTCCTCTTTGTAATTGGATTTGTTTCATTGAAGGTGTCTTTAAAATTTATGCAAGAAAGAGTTCTTCCAATATTTTTCTCCAAGTATCTGATAATTTCTGGTCTAACATCCAAGTCCTTGATCCACTTGGAATTTACTTTTGTGTTTGGTGAAATATAGTGGTTCAGTTTCATTCTCCTGCATGTTTCAACCCATTGTTTCCAACACCATTTGTTGAAGGGACTCTGCTTTCCCCATTGAATAGTCTGGGCACCTTTGTCAAAACTTAGATATCCATAGGTGTGGGGGCTTCTGGGATCTCAATTCTATTTCACTGGTCAGTATGTCCATTCATGTTCCAGTATCTAGCAGTTTTGATGACAATGGCCCTATAATACAATTTGAGATCTGAGAATGTGATGTCTCCAGTTCTGTTCCTTCTTCTCAAGATTGTTTTGGTAATTCTAGGTCTTTTCTGGTTCCAGATAAACATTTGTAGCATTTGTTCTAATCTCAAAAAAAAATGTGGTTGGGATCTTGATGGGGATAGCATTAAATTTGTAGATGGCTCTGGGTAGTATATTCATTTTGATGATGTTAATTCTTCCAGCCCATGACCATGGAATATCTTTCCACTTCTTTGTGTCTTTTTCAATTTCCTTGAGTAGTGACTCATAATTTTCAGTGTACAAGTCTTTCACTTCTTTGGTTAGGTTTATTTCTAGATATTTTATTGTTTTTGTTGCTATAGTAAAAGGAATTCATTTCTGGATTTCATCTTCTTCTAACTTAGTGTTTGCATAGAGGAATGCCACTAACTTTTGAATGTCAATTTTATAGCCTGACACCTTACTGTATTGCCTGATGATTTCCAAAAGCTTCTTGCTGGATTCCTTAGGTTTTTCTGTGTATACTATCATGTCATCTGCAAATAGGGAGAGTTTGACTTCTTCTCTTCCAGTCTATATCCCTTTAATTCCTTGCTCCTGCCTGATTGCTATGGCAAGAACTTCCAACACTATGTTGAATAGTAATGGTGATAGTGGGCAGCCCTGTCTAGTACCTGATCTGAGTGGAAATGCTTCCAGTTTTTCACCATTGAGTATGATGTTGGTTGTAGATTTGCTATATATAGACTCCACTATCTTTAGGAATTTTCCATTTATTCCTATTTTATGAGTGTTTTGATCATAAAGGGATGTTGTATTTTGCCAAAGGCTTTCTCTGCATCTATTGATATGACCGTGTGGTTTTTGGTCTTGCTTTTGTTGATGTGGTGGATCATGTTGATGGATTTACATATATTAAACCAACCTTGCATGCCTGGGATAAACCCCACTTGGTCAGGATGAACAATCTTTTTATATACTGCTGTATCCGGTTGGCTAGAATTTTGTTCAATATTTTAGCATTATGTTCATCAGAGATATTGGTCTGTAGTTTTCCTTTGTGTCTGTGTCCCTGTTTGCTTTTGGCATCAGAGTGTTGTTATTTAACTTAAAAAGGGTGTGTGGTGGCTGCTGTGGCAAATAAAAGGAATCACAGCAGGGATCTGGGAACTGGTTTAAACAATACAAGGTTTATTAGGGTGAAACACGTAAAAGGCAAAATAAGCATTTATTATCAAGGGTTAAGAGAACACTAGGTCCATAAAGTCTGAGTATAGTTATCAAAAGATTAGTCCCATAATATAAAAAATTATGGGGCTGGGTGGTGGCGCACCTGGTTGAGTGCACATATTACAATGTGCAAGGGAAAGCTTTGAGACTAGTGAAGCAGTGTTGCAGGTTTCTCTCTGTCTCTCTCCCTCTCTGCCACCACCTCCCCTCTCAATTTCTGGCTGTTTCTATCCAATAAATAAAAATAAAAAAGAGATAAAAAATTATCAGCTCTCGTAAAGGTTGCTCATGGCTGTAGAGGGGTCTAAAACTTTACCGGCTAGCAGAGTCACATGGTGTGCCAGGAGAAGTAGCCATAGCAGATGCCTGGTGCACCTCCGTCAAAATGGTTCTGACCAGGAGAAGAAGCAGCATCCAAACAGAGCGACTTGCTCAAATTCCCTCACTTTCATATATTCCCTTCTCCAAAGCACCTCCTCAGGGTGAGGTCACTTGTATGCTAACAGTCTCAAACTCCTGTTGGGGTCACAACATCAGAGTGATGTTGGCTTCATAGAAGCTGGAAGGGAGTATTCCAGTGTCTTCAATCTTCTGGAAGACTTTTAAAAGTAGAGGTATTAGTTCTTCTTTGAAGGTTTTGTAGAACTCATTTGTAAAGCCTAGTCCAGGACTTTTAATTTTGGGAAGATTTTCGATAACTGTTTCAATTTCATTAGCTGTGATGGGCCTGTTCATATTATCTAGTTCCTCTTTATTTAATTTTAGAAGTTCGTAGTTATCTAGGAAATAGCCCATTTCTTCCAGGTTCTCTAGCTTGGTGGCATAGAATTGTTCATAGAAGCCTTGCATGGTATGCTGAATTTCTGCAGTGTCTGTTATAATATCTCCTCTTTCATTTACAATCCAATTTATTTGGGTCTTCTTTTTTTGTTGTTGTTGTTTTGTGAGTCTGGCTAAAGGTTTGTCAATTTTGTTCACTCTTTTGAAGAGCCAATATTTACTTTCATTGATCTTTTGTATGGTTTTCTTATTTTCATTGCTATTTATTTCTGCCCTAACTTCAGTGCTTTATGTCCTTCTGGTTGCTTTAGGGTTCCTTTGTTCTTCTTCTTCTAGGTCTTTAAGGTGTGCCATCAGGTTGTTTACTTGTGCTTTTTCTTGTTTCTTTGTGTGTGCTTGTATGGCTATGAACTTCCCTCTCAGTACTGCCTTAGCTGTGTCCCAAATATTTTGATAGCTTGTGTCTTCATTTTCATTGAACTCTCAAAACATTTTGATTTCTTCCTTACTTTCCTCTTTGACCCAGTAGTTGTTAAGTAGTGTACTGTTGAGCTTCCACATTTTGGGACTATTACTAATCTTTTGTTGATTGTTCAGTGTTAGTTTAATTCCACTGTGGTCTGAGAAGATGCTTGAGATGATTTCAATGCTCTTGAATTTGCTGATGCTGTCTTTGTGGCTTAACATATGGTCTGTTCTTGAGAATGACCCATGTGGACTTGCGTGTAATGTGTATTCCAGTTTCTAGGGTGAATGATTCTGATAATGTCTAATAGCTTTAGTTTATCTATCTCTTCATTTAGCTCTCTCATATCTTTATTGATTTTCTGCCTGGATGATCTGTCAAGTTGAGAGAGTTGGGTTTTGAAGTCCCCTACTATGGCTGTGTTGCTGTTAATATATTGCTGTAGCTCCTTCATTAGATGTTTGATGTATTTAGATGGCTTCTCCTTGGGTGCATAGATGTTAATTGTTAAGTCCTCTTGGCTGACTGATCCTTTGAGCATTAAATTGTGTCCATCCCTATCGTTTTAAATTTTATTTATTTTAAAGTCTATCATGTCAGATATGAGAATAGCTATTCCTGCCCTTTTTGTGGGCCACTGGCTTGTATTGTAGTTTTCCATCCTTTCACTTTGAGTCTGTGTTTGTCTTGTTGAATTAGGTGGGTTTCCTGTACACAGCATATTGTTAGGTTGTGTTTTCTGATCCATCTTCCTACTCTGTGCCTTTTAATAGGTGAATTCAAGCCACTGAAATTTATTGATATCATAGATTGAAGATATTTTAATGCCATTATAGTAGTTTTTAGAGTGTTCTGATAGATGGCATATTTATGGTGGTCTGACTATTTGTAGGAGACCTTTCAGAACTTCTTTCTGGAAAGGCTTGGTGATAGTTGATTCCTTCAACTGTTGCTTGTCTGAGAACGTTTTTATGCCTCCATCTAGTCTGAATGACAGTCTAGCAGGATACAGTAGTCTTGGTTGAAAGCCTTTCTCATTGAGCACTTGATAGATATCTTGCCATTCTCTTCTGGCCTGTAGTGTTTGTGTGGAGAAGTCTGTTGCTAATCTTGTGGGTTTTCCTCTGCAAATGACTCTGTTTTTTCTCTTGCAGCCTTCAGGACCCTTTCTTTATCCTTATTCCTTTCCATTTTAAATATGATGTGTGTTGGTGTCTTTAAGTCTGGGTTAATTCTGTTTGGGACCCTCTGGGTCTCTTGAACCTTTATGTCTTTGATATTGTCTAGACTAGAGAAGTTAGTTCTCAGCTATTATGTCCTGAAGAATGCTTTCTTCCCCTCCCTCTCTTTCTTCCTCTGGTAAGCCAATAATGCATATATTATTGCTTTTGAAGTCATCCCATATATCTACATTTTGTTTTCAACATCTATTAATCTCTTTTTAAGATATCTTACTTTTTTAGTTGTCTCTAATTCATCCTCAATCTTGCTAATTTTGTCTTCAGCCTCATTTATTCTATCCTCTCCCCTCTACTGTTTTCTGGAGTTCATCTATTTTGTTACCCTGTTCTGATATTGTTTTAGCTTGTTTAGCTAGTTGTGTTCTTAGCTTAGCTATTTTAGCTCTCAGCTCTCTAATAACCTTGAGATAACTAATATTTCTGCATTTCTGATGACAATTCTTTCAAACTCTTTACTCACTCCTGTGACTATTTCCTTGACTGGTGTTTGGATGTTGACCCCATTATTTTGTGCTTCACCCTTTGGGGGGCTTTTAGGTGGACTCTTGTCCTGGTTCATTTCTCCAATATTTTTTTTGTTGGTTTAACCATCTTATATAGTATGTTATGAGATCCCTCTCTCAGTACTTTTCAAATTACTGATCACTCTTCCCTGGATTGATTTGTGTCTAAGTAAAGTACTTAAAGAGTTCACAGTTGTGGAAATTAACAGTTGTTTCTATATTATTTCAATCCCTGAGTTGGAGCACACTGGCTGTTAAAGCCTCTTTTTCTTTTCCTTCCCTGTAGGCTATGGGAGCCTCAGGGCTTTTAAACTATAAGTAGGTTACTTAGCTTAATCACTCACTCCTAACCAATAGATAAAGCAGGGTGGGGAAGACATAGCACAGTGGTCATGCAAAGAGACTCCCACACCCCAAGGATCCAAAGCTCTGGGCTCAATTCAGCTTCTCTGCCAAGCCGGGCAGCACTGCTGGGTCCTATGAGTTTCTAAACAAGTCCCATTTGTAGTCTGTAGGTTCTGAGACAACTATTCACCATGTTCTCATCAGGAGAACAATGTGGAAAGGCTCCCTCTCTGTCCATGAACCAATGTGATTTGTACTTACCAGTGATTTTGGTGGATTCTTGAAGTCTTTCTAGTCCTGCCCTATTGTGGTCCCAGGTGATCTCCTTTTCTCCCTCTTTTATGTATTATTTTTTTCACAGAGCCCAGAGCTCATGTACATGATATATCACCACTCCGGGTTTTGTTGTTGTTTGTTTGTTTGTTTGTTTGTTTTCATCCAGATAATAGGACAGAGAGACATAGAGAGAAACATCATAGCACTGGAGTTTATTTTTTTCCCTTTTTTATTGCCACCAGGGTTATCACTTTGGGATCATTGCTGGCTCCTGATGACCTTTTTTTTCTTTCTACTTAATTTTTGTTTGACAGAACAGAGAAATTGAAAAGGAAGGGGAGTTAGAGAGGAAGATAGACACCTGCAGTACTCCTTCACCACTCATGAAGTATCCTTCCTGCAGGTGGAGATCAGGGGCTTGAACATGGATCCTTGCACATGATGGTATGTGCATCTAAGGAAATGTGCCACCCCCAGCCCCCAACACTGGAGTTTCTGCTCAGCTTTGGGATAATATGGTTTGGGGGCTAGAACCTTTGATTTCTTAGGCTCAGGTGTGCAAGTTTTATGCAGAGCTATCTCCCGTCATCCTGGAAATTATTTTTTGAAGTGGAGGTCTCCTAAGCCTAAAAGGTAAAGCTAAATCCCAGGCTCATATGGAGGGAAACAAGTGGATTCTAGTTCTTTTCCTTTTCTATCCAGATCTTACATCAGTCAACAAATTTTATTATCATCTCCCTTTCTAACCTACCTTTGCACTGAGAGAATAACTTCCTTCTAACTAAAAATGTATTTACTTTTCTTTATTGCCATTGGGATTATCCTTGGTTATCTTCCTTTGACATTTCTTCCCCTTTAGGAGTATGGACCAAACTTCTTTTGGGGGTTGCAGAAGGTGGGAGATCTGGCTTCTGTAATTGCTTCTCTACTGGAATTGGGTGTTAGCAGGTAGATCCATACCCCTAGTCTGTTTCTGTCTTCCCCTAGTGAGGTAAAGTTCTCTGGAGGTGAGGTTTCAGGACACATTGGTGAGGTCATTTGCCCAGGGAAGTCAGGATGGAATCATGATAGCATCTGCAGCTTGGTGACTGAAAGGTGGTAAGATATAAGGCAGAACAAAATGATGAATATATATATATATTTTTTAAATAAAAAGCTTCCTTCCTTATCTGTTAATCAATGTTCTTTGGCTGCAATTTTTTCATTGACTGGTATAGACAAGATTTTATGTGTAGTGTCCAAGACATAATATGCATTTAGTAGATTGGTCAAATAAATAGATTTTCTGGAAGAGAAGGAACTCCAGAGGAGTAATTGGTAATATCATTAGACTGCTAATTAGTCTGAGCCCCAGGTCACTAAGGATTTATATCTTTGATTCACTCTTTTTTTTTAATTTTAATTTTTATTTTTTTATTTAAGAAAGGATTAATGAACAAAAACATAAGGTAGGAGGGGTACAACTCCACACAATTCCCACCACCCAATCCCCATAACCCACCCCCTCCCATGATATCTTTCCCATTCTCTAGCCCTCTGGGAGCATGGACCCAGGGTCGTTGAGGGTTGCAGAAGGTAGAAGGTCTGGCTTCTGTAATTGCTTCCCCGCTGAACATGGGCGTTGACTGGTCGGTCCATACTCCCAGTCTGCCTCTCTCTTTCCAGAAGGTAGAAGGTCTGGCTTCTGTAATTGCTTCCCCGCTGAACATGGGCATTGACTGGTCGGTCCATACTCCCAGTCTGCCTCTCTCTTTCCCTAGTAATGTGTGTCTCTGGGGAAGCTGAGCTCCAGGACACATTGGTGGGGTCTTCCAGGGAAGCCTGGCCAGCATCCTGGTGGCATCTGGAACCTGGTGATTGAAAAGAGAGTTAACATATGAAGCCAAACAATTTGTTGAGCTGATTCACTCTTTTCTGCAGCAAGTGAAAGGGAACTTTGCTAGACTACAGGCCTGCATCTCTGAACTCCGTATGCTGCAAAGAGAAGGGTGTTTCAGACCACAGACTTCTTCTCTGAAGATGGCAGTAGAGGATGGGCTCCAGCAGTTCAAGCAATACAGCAGACATGTGACCACAGGGACAGTACTGACCTACACTTCCCCAGAGGTAAGAGAAGCTGGTCTTAGTACTCTAAGCCAAACTCCCACATTAGTCCACCTAAATGCTCCATTATTTATCATTCTCATTTTGTTCTGTTTCATATACATTGAATTTCCAACACCAGATTTTCGCTCCTGGCAGGCATGAGATACATTGTTCCTCTATATGACCTGTGTTATTTTTAGTACATAGCTAATCATAGAGGGGTGTTTTTAAAGTCTCAAGTGAGGGGCTGGACAATGGTGCATCCTACCACATATGGAGATCTGAGTTCAAGCCCTCATTCCCCACCTGCAGAGGGAAGTTTCACAGGTAGTGAAGCAGTCCTACAGGAATTTCTATTTCTCTGCTTTAATCTGACTTTATCATTTAAAGAAAAAAAAATTGGGGAGGGGAGTCGGGAGGTAGAGCAGCAGGTTAAGTACACATGGTGCAAAGTGCAAGGACCGGCACAAGGATCCTGGTTCGAGCCCCTGGTTCCCCACCTGCAGGGGAGTCACTTTCCAAGCAGTGAAGCAGGTCTGCAGGTGTCTATTTTTCTCTCCCCCTCTCTGTCTTCCCCTCCTCTCTCCATTTCTCTCTGTCCTATCCAACAACGATGACAACAACAATGATAACTACAACAATAAAACAACAAGGGCAACAAAAGGGAATAAATAAATATTTAAAATTTAAAAAGGAAAAAAAATTGGGGGCGGGTGGGATGGCCACCAGCAGTAGCAAAGTCCTCATGCAAGCATCAAGCCCTAGCAATAACACTGTTAGCAAAAATAAAATAAAGGGTTGGGGAGATAACATAATGTTTATGCAGAAAACCTTTTAAGCCTGAGGAACCAAAGATCCCAAGTTCAATTCATAGCACCACCATCAGTCAGAGATGAGGAGCTACCTAGTCTAGACAACATAAAAGACATAAAGGTTCAAGAAACCCAGAGGGTCCCAAACAGAATTAACCCAGACTTAAAGACACCAACACACATCATATTTAAAATGGAAAGGAATAAGGATAAAGAAAGGATCCTGAAGGCTGCAAGAGAAAAACAAAGAGTCACCTACAGAGGAAAACCCATAAGATTAGCAACAGACTTCTCCACACAAACACTACAGGCCAGAAGAGAATGGCAAGATATCTATCAAGTGCTCAGTGAGAAAGGCTTTCAACCAAGACTACTGTATCCTGCCAGACTGTCATTCAGACTAGATGGAGGCATAAAAACGTTCTCAGACAAGCAACAGTTGAAGGAATCAACTATCACCAAACCTTCCCCAAAAGGAGTTCTGAAAGGTCTCCTATAAACAATCAGATCACCATAAACATGTCATATATCAGAGCACTCTAAAAACTACTATAATGGCATTAAAATATCTTCAATCTATGATATCAATAAATTTCAGTGGCCTGAATTCACCTATTAAAAGGCACAGAGTAGGAAGATGGATCAGAAAACACAACACAACCATATGTTGTCAGCAGGAAACCCACCTAACTCAACAAGACAAATACAGACTCAAAGTGAAAGGATGGAAAACTACCATACAAGCCAATGAACCACATAAAAGGGGCAGGAACAGTTATGCTCATATCTTACATGATAGACCTTAAAATAAATAAAATTTTAAAAGACAGGGATGAACATTACTTAGTGCTCAAAGGGTCAATCAGTCAAGAAAACTTAATGATTATCAACATCTATGCACCCAAGGAGAGGCCATATAAATACATCAAACATCTGCTGAAAGAGCTACAGCAATATATTAACAGCAACACAGTAATAGTAGAGGACTTAAACACCTCATCCTCTTAACCTGACAGATCATCCAGGCAGAAAATCAATAAAGAAATGAAGGAGCTAAATAAAGAGATAATAAACTAGAACCACTGGACATTTTCAGAGTAAAAATTGATGATTTCACCATTTTCAGCCCATCTTGGATGGAGCTTGAAGGAATCATGACTAGTGAAATAAGTCAGAAACATAAGGATGAATATGGGATATCACTCACAGGCAGAAGTTGAAACACAAGATGAGAAGAGAAAGCACTAAGCAGAACCTGGACTGGAGTTGGTGTATTGCACCAAAGTAAAAGACTCTAGGATGTGGGTGGAGAGTTCAGGTCCTGGAACAAGATGGCAGAGGGCCTAGTCGGGGTTGTATTGTTATGTGAAAAACTGGTAAATGTTATGCATATACAAACTATTTTATTTACTGTCAACTGTAAAACATTAATCCCCAATAAAGAAATAATAATTTTAAAGCAGATGGGGAGTTGGGCGGTAGCGCAGCAGGTTAAGCACAGGTGACATGAAGCTCAAGGACCGGAGTAAGGATCCCAGTTTGAGCCCCCGGCTCCCCACCTGCAGGGGAGTCACTTCACAGGTGGTGAAGCAGGTCTACAGGTGTCTATTTTTCTCTCCCTCTCTCTGTCTTCAACTCCTCTCTCCATTTCTCTCTGTCCTATCCAACAACAATGACATCAATAACAACAACAATAATAACTACAATAATAAAAAAAACAAAGGCAACAAAAGGGAATAAATAAATAAATAAATATTAATTTAAAAAAGATGAGGAGCAATGCTCTGGTAAAATAATACTGAAGTAAATATAAACCCTGGATGTTCAGGCAGGGGGGCATTTGGTAGAAGCACACTAGATTTGCTTATCTGAGGCCCCAGAAGTCCTGGGGTCAATCCCTAGCACCACCATATGTCACAGCTAAGCAGTGATCTGCTCTGCCTTTCTCTATCATGAACATTTTTTTCCCCAGAACACTTTTCAGTTCTACCTAATGGTGGTGTGAGGGATTGAATCCAGGGCCTCGATGCCTCATTCATAAGAGTCTTTTTGTATTACCATTATGCAAAAATGGTTTTTTGCATATCTCTCCATCCCTAATTTTTTTTTTCCAGAGCACTGCTCAGCTCTGGATCATGGTGGTGCAGAGGATTGAACCTGGGACTTTAGAGCCTCAGGTTTGAGTCTTTTTTTTTTTTTTTTTTGCCTCCAGGGTTATTTCTGGGGCTCAGTGCCTGCACTATGAATCCACTGCTCTTGGAGGCTATTTTTTTTCCCATTTTTTGTTGCCCTTGTTGTTTTATCATTGTTGTGGTTATTATTGTTATTGATATCATTGTTGTTGGATAGGACGGAGAGAAGTTGAGAGAGGTGGGAAGACAGAGAGGGGGGAGAGAAAGATAGACACCTGTAGACCTGCTTCACCACTTGTGAAGCGACTCCCCTGCAGGTGGGGAGCCAGGAGCTCACCGGGATTATTATGCTGGTCCTTGCACTTAACCGGCTATGCTACCACCAGGTACCTGGTCAAGTGAACACATTATAGTGCACAAGGACCCAGGTTCAAGCCCCAGGTCCCCACCTGCAAGGGGAAATCTCCACAAGTGGTGAAGCAATGCTGCAAGTATCTCTGTCTCTCTCCCTCACTATCTCCCTCTTCCTCTCAATTTCTGGCTGTCTCTATCAAATAAATAAAGATAATAAAAAATTAAAATCAAAAGAGAATTAATGTATTTAATACTTATGTCCAGAGTCTCAATTCAAGAAAAAAACTGGTAATAAAAAATATACATTTCATTCATTCAGGTGGAATAAAATTGTCAAATACTCAGTATTGCCTCAGGCCAAGGATAAGTATTTTTCAGAGTCAAGTTGAGCCAGGTCAGATCTCTATATGGTATTGCACCGAAGTAAAAGACTCTGGGGTGAGGGAGAGGGATCAGATCCTGGAACATGGTAGAGGAGGACCTAGTGGGGATTGAATTGTTACATGAAAAAATGGGAAATGTTATGCATGTACAAACTATTGTATTTTACTGTCAACTGTAAACCATTAATCCCCCAATAAAGAAATTAATATATCTACATATATATTTATATACATATATATGAGCACCACTGTGAGAAAAGTGCTTGTAGACTCTATAATATTTAGTACATATTTAATGAGTGAAATCCTGTGATCCTATTTTCCTCAGAAAAGTAAAGCAAGAGACACTTCCAGTGCTTCAGGAAACCTTTAAAAACTAAAATACAAACACAGGTTACTTTGTGGAGTAAGAAGAGTCTCACAGTGATTTCTCCCACCAGTATCTGTCAAATGGAATTTGACTTGTAAGTTACAATTAAATCCTTAGGCCCCACACAGTTTTCTATTTCATTTATCCTCCAGAGCTAACCTAATATATTCCTCACTCTGTACATCATGGAACATAGACACATTGATTCTTTTTTATTTTAATTTCTTTATTGGGGGATTAATGTTTTATAGTTGACAGTAAATATAATAGTTTGTACATGCATAACATTTCTCATTTTTCCACATAACAATACAACCCCCACTAGGTCCTCTGTCATCCTGTTCCAGTACCTGAACTCTCCACCCACATCCTAGAGCCTTTTACTTTGATGCAATACACCAACTACAATCCAGGTTCTACTTGTGTTTTCTTTTCTGATCTTGTGTTTCAACTTCTGCCTGTGAGTGAGATCATCCCATATTCTTCCTTCTGTTTCTGACTTAGTTCACTTAACATGATTTCTTCACGCTATATCCAAGCTGGGCTGAAAACAGTGAAATCACCATTTTAATAGCTGAGTAGTATTCCATTGTGTTTATAGACCAAAACTAGCTCAGTCACTCATCTGTTGTTGGACACCTGTGTTGATTCCAGGTTTTGGCTATTACAAATTGTGCTGCTAGGAACATAGGTATATACACAAATCTTTTTGGATGGGTGTGTTTGGTTCCTTAGGATATATCCCCAGAGAGGAATTGCAGGGTCATAGGATAGATCCATTTCTATCCTTCTCAAGTTCTCCAGACTGCTCTTCACAGAGGCTGGACTAATTTCTATTCCCACCAGCAGTGCAGGAGGGCTCCATATAGATATATTGATTCTTGTGTTTATTTCCAGATCACCATTTTGACTTCCCAACCTGGAAAAGAGGTGGTCAAACAGTTGGAGGAAGGATTAAAAGACACAGATCTACTCAGGGTCAGGAGGCTTCAGGTGGTTGAGATCTCAAAGAAAGTCCCAGAGGATGTGGATTCAGTGTCCCCTGTTGAGGAGCCCAGCAATGATGGTAAGACTTAAAGGAAAATATAATAGATTAGTAAGATTTTTTTCCTTTTTTATTTAAGAAAGGATTAATTAACAAAACCATAGGGTAGGAGGGGTACAACTCCACACAATTCCCACCACCCAATCTCCATATCCCACCCCCTCCCCTGATAGCTTTCCCACTCTCTATCCCTCTGGGAGCATGGACCCAGGGTCATTGTGGGTTGTAGAAGGTGAAAGGTCTGGCTTCTGTAATTGCTTCCCCGCTTGAACACGGGCGTTGACCGGTCGGTCCATACTCCCAGTCTGCCTCTCTCTTTCCCTAGTAGGGTGGGTCTCTGGGGAAGCGGAGCTCCAGGACACATTGGTGGGGTCTTCAATCCAGGGAAGCCTGGCCAGCATCCTGATGACATCTGGAACCTGGTGACCAAGTAATGAAGCTGAAGGGTTGACATTCCACACGTGAAGTCTCTGGACACAGTCTGAAGTGAAGCATGTAGAGGTGGCAATCGTTGCGTTGGTTAGGTTGTGATCAGCAGATGCAATATTATTTGATATGGATTGGGAGAGGCATATGAGAAAGTGGGCCCTATCCAAGGGTTCCAGGACTGGGGGAAGTAGAGGCTCTATAGTGGAGATGTGAGGTTCCTGCTGTCTTAGGGTTCAAAAAGACACTCGATAGTTAATGTTATCATCACATTATTTGCTAATTGGGTTAACTTTGAAAAGTCCTTTTGTTAGGGTTTGCTGTACAGTACCCAGTATCGTGTATATAGCTGTGCTATTGGATGCTTCTGATCTACTTGGTCTAGGCTTTTGAGAGAGTCTGCATATCAATTACACAGCCTATATATTAAAAAGATTCAGTTTGTGTTTTAAAAAACTTCGAGACATACAATTAATTTTCCCCCTCATATTAATTAACTAGTGTGATTTATATGACTACATTTTACTAGGAGTGTACATAAACACCATTCCCACCACCAAAAGACTGTGACCCATCCCTCCCACCCACTCCCACCCCCCACTGGCCCAGGAAGCTACATGTCTACCCCTCACCGCAGGGTTTTTACTTTGGTGCCCTACTTACAATTTGGTCAGGTCCTGCTTTTAGTTTCCCTTTCAGATCTTCTTACTCAACGTCTGTTGATGAGTGGGATTATCCCATACTCATCTTTATCTTTCTGACTTAGCTCACTTAACATAATTCCTTCTAGCTCTGTCCAAGATGGGTCAGAGAAGGTAGGTTCATTGTTCTTGATAGCTGCAAGATTAGTAAGAATTTTTAAAATTTTGTATTTATATAATGGAAACACTGACAAGACCATAGAATAAGAGGGGTACAATTCCACACAGTTCCCACCACCAGAACTCCATAATCCATCCCCTCCCCTGATAGCTTCCCTGTTTTTTATCCATCTGGGAGTATGGATCCAGAGTCATTATGAGGTGCAGAAGGTGGAAGGTCTGGCTTCTGTAATTGCTTCCCCGCTGAACATGGGCATTGGCACATCTATCCATACTCCCAGCCTGTTTCTCTGGCAGGGATCTGGGGAAGCAGGGCTCCAGGACACATTGGTGGTGTCGTCTGCCCAGGGAATTTTGGTTGGCATCATGGTAGAGTCTGAAACCTGGTGGCTGAAAAAGAGTTAAGATATAAAGCAGAACAAATCATTGACTAATTATAAAACTAAAGGCATGAATATTGCAGATGAAGATTGGGGTCTTCATTTTAGAAAAAGCTAGTAGGTCTATTTTAGGTATATTCCAAGGGGCTCGTGACTTTACTAGTTTTTGCCTGAGCCTGACATTTGATATGTAAATAGACCCAAGTTATTGTTAGTAAGAATTGCAAGAACTAGTCTCTCTTAAGTAAGTTTTTTTTAATATTTATTTATTCCCTTTTGTTGCCCTTATTGTTTTGTTGTTGTGGTTCTTATTGTTGTCGTTGTTGGATAGGACAGAAAGAAATGAAGAGAGAGGGGAAGACAGAGTGGGGGACAGAAAGATAGACACCTGCAGACCTGCTTCACTGCCTGTGAGATGACTCCCCTGCAGATGGGGAGCCAGGGGCTCGAACTGGGATCCTTACGCCGGTTAACCCGCTGTACTATCACCCAACTCCCAGAACCAGTGTTTCTTTCATTAGTTTTTTTCCATGGCCCTTTTGTGTTCTAAGTGACAATGAAAGATAAACAGATGTTTTTAGATGTTACAGTTGAGCTTTTAATCATATTTTAAGCTTCAGAAACAAATATGCTAATGTAAAACCTGAAATATTATAAGTACAAAAAGGAAAAATTCCTTCCTCTTTCAATCAACTCTAAAACATTGAAGTGGGTCCAAGTGGTAATGCATCCAGTTCAGTACACATGTTAACCATACACAAGGACCAGGGTTCAAGCCTCCCAGTCCCTAGCTGCAGAGGGGGAAGCTTCACGAAATGTGAAGTAGTGCTGCAAGTGCTTCTCTTTCACTCTCCATCTCTCTATCACCCTCCCTTTTCAAATTCTCTCTGTCCTAACAAGTAAAAAGAAATGGGTAAATGGCCACCAAGAGAGGTAGGAGTGTTGTGTAATCATTCAAGTTCCAGTAGCACTGGTATACTGCAAAGAAAAAAAAATGATATTGGAGTATCCCTCCCACTGTTCCTTTATACAGACATAACTATGCATACATACATGCACATAAATATTTCATTTTAGTGGAATCATGATATGCATAATATTCTATATTTTATGTGTGTTCCACAGCTATCTTTATGTATCTAGTGATTGATCTCACTCTTTCCTGGCTACATATTTTTTTAACTGTGTACTATAGTTTATTTTTTTATTTTTATTATCTCTATTTATTTATTGTATAGAGACAGCTAGAAATTGAGAGGAAAGGAGATGATAGAGAAGGAGAGAGACACCTGAAACACTGCTTCACCACTTGCAAAGCTTTCCCCCTGCAGGTGAGGGCCAGGGAATCAAACTAGGGTCCTTGTTCTTTATTTCATGTACATTCACCATGTGCACCACCACCCAGCCCCGTGCTATAATTTATTCATCTAGTCACTTATTAATGGGCAACTGAGTTTATTCCATTGTACTATTATGGTCAACACTGTGATTTCGGGGTATAACTCTCTCTCTCCGGCGGCGTGGTCTCCAGGGGAAAGGTAACAGACTGGTTCTTTCTCGCTCACAACAGAGGTGACACGAAGTAAAAGACACCAGGGGACTCTTAGCATGCCTAGAATCCTAGAATCCGTAGAATCCTAGAGTCCTAGAGTCCTAGAGTCCGTTTATTAGCAAAGAGGACATGAGTTAAATAGAAAAGCAATGAAGTTAATTATTGTTGAAATATGACAGAAATTACAGGTTTCTTAATGGTCAGCATGCCCCTAAGGTAGGGGGCTGGTATGACAGGAATTGATGAGATACAAGACAGTTATTTTCCATGACACAAGCAACTTAATTATCCAAAGATATATGAGAGAAGCATAGGGGTTAAACCCATAGGGTGAGACAGAGAGAAGATGGATATCAAAAAGCCATATAGTTTGGAATTTCTCTTGTCTGGGGTCTGAGGTGTGTGATGAAGTGTGTGATAAGGTGTGTTCTTCTGTGATCAGAAGGTGACTTTGAATAAGTGAATCTGTGGCCATGTGGCCTGCAGTTAATGGAGGGAAGTACTGGGGTTTCTGTGGACCTGAGAGTCAAGAAGGAAAGAACCAAGTCTGAGTTTCCCCCCTTATGCTCACCTTGGTTGAGAGAGACTTACCAAGAGGTTATCTTCTCAGACCTCCATCCAAAGACGAGGGTGGTTCTCGCTAAGCTCTATCAGGCTTACACATGGTCCCAACACTGTATAAGTAGACTTATATGCAAAGCTGACTCTGTCACCCTGTGACTAGTCCCATCACGCAGTACCCTAAGCTAAGGAAAGTTCTGTGCTTGGAATTTAGTTGCTCCCTGAAATTTTTTCTTTAGTTTTTTATGTTTATTTATAAAAAGAAAACACTGACCAAAAAAAAAAAAACAAACGTAGGATAAGAGGGGTACAGCTCCACACAATTCCTACCACCAGAATTCCCATCTCCTCCCCTGATAGCTCTCCTATTCTTTTTTTTAAATATTTATTTATTTCCTTTTGTTGCCCTTGTTGTTTTTTATTGTTGTAGTTATTATTGTTGTTGTTATTGATGTCATTGTTGTTGAATAGGACAGAGAGAAATGGAGAGAGGAGTTGAAGACAGAGAGGGGGAGAAAAAAATAGACACCTGTAGACCTGCTTCACCACCTGTAAAGTGACTCCCCTGCAGTTGGGGAGCCGGGGGCTTGAACCAGTATCCTTATGCCAGTCCTTGCACTTTGTGCCACCTGAGCTTAACCTGCTGCACTACCACCCGACTCCCAGCTCTCCTATTCTTTAACCCTCTGGGAGTATGGACCCAGGGTCATTATGGGTTGCAGAAGGTGGAAGGTCTGGCTTCTGTAATCGCTTTCCCATACCTGGAAATTTTTTATTTTACCTTTGAGTGTGTGCTTTATAAATAAATTTGGATGAAATGGCAAAGTCTGTGCCTATAGAAAGAGTAAAAGATACAGATAATCTCAGGGTCATGAGTCTTACTTAGTTCACATACATCCGGACTTCAGCATCCTTCCCACCTGCCAGGAATGGTTTCTTTTTAGTTTGTTTATTTAATGAGAGGGAGAATCGGAACATCACTCTGGTATATGCATTTCCAGCAATGGAACCTGGGACGTCACACATGTAAGTCCTACACTCTGCCATTAAGTCTCCTCCCCACCTGCCAGATGATTGCCTCATTGCCAGCTCCCCAACCCTGGTGTCTATCTACAGCCTGTCTATCTGTACCCAGCAACCACCAGCACCCGGTCCCTGCCAATAAATCCTACACAAGGAATCACCCATAATCACTCATAAATCACCACCAATCATATACTTCCTAGAAAAGACATGATCGGGGGCCAGGCGATGGTGTACCAACTTGAATGCACAATTACCATGCGCAAGAACCCAGGTTCAAGCCTCTGCTTCCCACCTGCAGTGGCAGGGTGCTTCACATGCAGTGAAGTGGGCCTGCAGGTGTCTGTTTTTCTCTGTTTCTATCTCCTCCTCCTCTCTTAATTTCTCTCTGTCCTACCAAATAAAATAGAAAAAAAAGAAAAAAGGAAAAAGTGGCCACTGGAAGCGATGGATTGGTAATGCCAGCACCAAGCCCTTCAACAGCCTTGGTGGCAAAAAAAAAAAAAAAAGGAGGGGGGAAGGCAAGGCATATTCAAGCTGAGTTTTAAAGGACAGAAATCAACCAAGCAAAGGAAGAATCAAGGGCACTCAGAAAGGAGACCCAGGGCCATAAGAAAGCACAGAGAAAAACCTATGGTTTTGTATGAGTGGAACCAGTCTGGTAAAGACTAGATTATGAGAGCCATATATATCCTTAATCTATTTATAAACTTTTGGAGTTTAAAATGTGGGTTGGGTGGTGGCACACCCAGTTAAGCACGTATTTCACCATGAGCAAGGACCTGAGTTCAAGCCCCTGCTCCTCACCTGCAGGGGAGAAACTTCACAAGTAGTGAAGCAGGTCTGCAGGTGTCTTTCTCTCCCTCTCTCTATCCCCCCCCCCAATTTCTTTCTGTCCTGTCAAATAAAATCAAATGAAAAAAAAAAAGAAAGAAATGAAAAGAAAACAATGGCCACTAGGAGCAGTGGATTCGTAATGCTGGCACCAAGCCCCAGTGATAACTCTGGTGGCAAATCATCATCATCATCATCATCATCATCATCATCATAAATTTTAAAGCCTTTGGATCTCATTCAAAGACAGTAGAAATTTTTTTTATTTCCTTTTTGCTGCCCTTGTTGTTTTTTTATTGTTGTTGTAGTTATTATTGTTGTTGATGTAGTCGTTGTTGGATAGGACAGAGAGAAATGGAGAGAGGAGGGGAAGCCAGATGGGGAGAGAAAGATAGACACCTGTAGACCTGCTTCACTACTTGTGAAGTGACTCCCCTACAGGTGGGGAGCCGGGGGCTGGAACCGGGATCCTTATGCCGGTCCTTGTGCTTTGCGCCACGTGCACTTAACCCGCTGTGCTACCGCCCGACTCCCGACAGTAGAAATTTATTTTTAGGGGCCAGCAGATGGCTCACTCAGTAGAGCACACACTTCACCATATGTGAGGCTCTGGGTTCAAGCCCCCGTCACCACATGGGAGCACCTTCATAAGGAAAACTTCACAATCATATCTCTTGCACTTTACACAGAGCTCTATATACAGATGCAGGTTGATACATAGTGACAGATCATGTAAAACTGTTCACTAATGCTTTATTGTGATAATGTTTTCTTCCCATGTGAATTATAAATTACTTGCTACTTTTTCTCTCTGTATGAAAAGTAAGTACCTTGGGAGCCAGGTGGTGATGCACCTGGTTAAGCCTACACATTACAATATGCAAGGACCCAGGTTCAAAGCCCCTGGTCCCCACCTGCAGGGGGAAAGTTTCATGAGTGGTGAAACAGGGCTGCAGGTGTCTCTCGGTCTCTCTCCCTATCTTCCCCTCCCCTCTCAATTTCTCTGTCTCTATCCAATAATAAATAAAATAAAATATTTTTAAAACTTTTTTTAAAAGTAAGTCCCTGGGGGAGTGAAGTTTCATTTTTTGGAGGTCAGAAATTTATCTTACTTTCTATGTTCCAGTATGTAGCACATTCTAGTTCATCAGTATTAAATGAGTTAGTTATAGTGAAACTATGGAGGTTGAGGTTGTGGTTGTTGTTTTGTTTTTTGTTTTTGCCTCCAGGGTCATTGCTGGGGCTCAGTGCCTGCACCATGAATCCACTGCTCCTGGAGGCCATTCCCCCCCCCCCTTTTGTTGTAGCGTTGTTGTGGTTATTATTGTTGATGATGATGTCATTTGTTGTTGGATAGGACAGAGAGAAATGGAGAGAGGAGGGGAAGACAGAGAGGGGGAGAGAAAGACACCTGCAGACCTGCTTCACCGCCTGTGAAGCGTCTCCCCTGCAAGTGGGGAGCCGGGGGCTGGATCGGGACCCTTATGCCGGTCCTTGTGCTTTGCGCCACATGCGCTTAACCCGCTGTGCTACTGCCCGAACCCTGGAGGTTATTCTTGATCTGTCTACTGCCCCCCCCCACCTGTCCTTCTTCTGGAAACACCTTCACCTTTCTGGGTATAGAGGACTATGACCCATGTTAGGGAATCATACATAGCTCCCCAGGCCAGTGTCTTCTCACATTGAATCTGTGATGAAGAAGTTCTTCTCTTGGGCTAACCATTGACAGATCAAGAATGAATGAGTCCTTTCCTCCCGTCAATTATTGTGCCCAAAAAGAACTGTTCTAACTCTAAGCAGAAGAGAACTCACAGTACCTTGAGGCTATCAATGTCTTTATTTAGACTAGGTAGTGTACAGAATTGTATAGAAGCGCCTTTACATGTAAGAAAGCAAGCTTCTACCTGTGTCACTGCTGATGACTCTTCCAGTAACTTATTTGCTTATAAATAATACATTATCCCATAAACTGCTTGTAATTCCTCTCTGTGGGTAAAGTGTATGTATGGTTCATGACTTGAAATCTTCCCCATTTGCCTGTACTTTCCTCTTAATGAATTCCTGTATTCCATTAATGTTTTGCTTCTCTTGGTATCCTTATCAAGAGAATAGCAACATCAGCCTCTCTCTTTCTTAGAAAGATAAGTGCTCCGGAACTAGGTTGCCAGACTATAAATCTCAGCTCTATTACTTATTAGCTATGCAACTTTGGACAAGGTGCTTAGAGTGTCTGAGGCTTAATTTTTAATTCCTACCCCCATGCATTAGTTGTGGGAATTAAATAAAGCCATATGCACTAATTATTTGGTACATAATAATTGAAAATGCAGTCTTATTATTCATAACTTTGAAAGTTTGTATATATGGGTTGTTTAATGGCCAGATCACAAGTGAACTGTGAGTTACCTGAGGACTAGACATTATTTTTCCTCCACCAAGCCCCTTGGTGCCAACACAATTCACTACTCCCAGAAGCCCTTTTTCCTTTTCTTTTTTTTTCTTCCTATTTTTATTTGATAGGACAGAGAAATTAAAAGAGGAGGGGGAGATAGAGAGGGAGAGAGAAAAATAGGCACCTGCAGATCTGCTTTACCACTCATGAAGCTTCCCCCCTGCAGGTAGGGAACTAGAACTCACACCCAGGTCCTTGCACTTGGTAATGTGTGCACCACTGCCCAAGTCCCCCCAAGACTGTATCTTATACTTATTTGTGTCAATAGCATTTATCATCTACCTGGCACTTTGGAAACTTATAATAAGTATTTCTTGGATAAATATATGAATGATTGGGAAATTATTTGAGAGACATTGAGATGATAATCTCTGACATCAACTCCTAATAAAATGGGGGGAAATGCTTGTGAAGCGACCTCTGCAGGTAAAGAGTGGGGAGCGAGGAGGGGGAGGCGACTGGAACAGGGGTCTTTATGACAGTCCTTGCATTTTGTGCCATGTGCGCTTAACCCACAGCACTACTGCCCAGCCCCCAGTGTTTTACTTTTTGTTATAAACAGTATTTCTTTGAAAATTACATTTTCTTTTTTTTAAGACTTTTTAAAAAATATTTTATTTTATTTATTCCCTTTTGTTGCCCTTGTTGTTTTATTGTTGTAGTTATTATTGTTGTTGTCGTTGTTGGATAGGACAGAGAGAAATGGAGAGAGGAGGGGAAGACAGAGAGGGGGAGAGAAAGATAGACACCTGCAGACCTGCTTCACCGCCTGTGAAGCAACTCCCCTGCAGGTGGGGAGCCGGGGTTCGAACCGGGATCCTTATGCTGGTCCTTGTGCTTTGCGCCACCTGCGCTTAACCTGTTGAGCTACAGCCCGACTCCCCGAAAATTGCATTTTCTAAGAGTTTATTTTTTATGCACTTATAAACGTGCTACTGACACATTATCTTATATTCAGGCACTTTATTCAACTCTTACTAATTACAGCCATGTGTAGTTTAACGACAGGAGCATGTCCTGTGGGGTCAGAGAACTCACTGGCTCTGGTGTCTGCAGTGCCATTCCTATGAGCCAGGTTCAAGTTCTGGCACCACATGGGAGGTGCTGTGACATTGGTGAAAGTTTTGTGTTTGTGGTGTCTCTTTCGCACTCTCTCAATCTCTGAATGAACAAAAGTGACCGGAAACAGATGAAACTGTGCATGTGTGAGGCCTCAGCTCCACCAAAGAATAATAAGAGAGAAAGAAATATTTTCTGAGAAATGCCTCCCTAGATAATTTTGTTGTGCACACATAATTACAAGAACCTAGATGGTTACATTGCCTACCTCATGCTTTGAGCTTATGGGATAGCCTATTGGGAACATCAGTATACATTCATGACTGTATAATTTTCCATAGGCTCTCTTGGTATTTTTAAAACCAGACATCGTTCTGGTACATGTGCTGCCAGGGACTGAACTCAGGCCCTCATGCTTGAGAGTCCAGTGCTTTATCCATTGCGCCGTCTCCCAAACCATAATTTAAAAAAAAAAATTGTGGGGAGTCGGGCAGTAGTGCAGCAGGTTAAGTGTACGTGGCATGAAGCACAAGGACTGGCGTAAGGATCCCAGTTTGAGCCCCCAGCTCCCCACCTGCAGGGGAGTCGCTTCACAGGCGGTGAAGCAGGTCTGCAGGTGTCTTTCTCTCCTCTTCTCTGTCTTCCCCTCCTCTCTCCATTTCTCTCTGTCCTATCCAACAATGACAACATCAGTAGCAACAACAATAATAACTACAACAACAATAAAAAGCAAGGGCAACAAAAGAGAAAACAAATATTTTTTTAAAAAAATATTTTTTTAAAAAGTGTTCTTTTATTTTTTTATTCTTTTTTTTTCCTTTTATTTATTCCCTTTTTTTGTTGTTGCCCTTGTTGTTTTATTGTTGTAGTTATTATTGTTGTTGTCGTCATTGTTGGATAGGACAGAGAGAAATGGAGAGAGGAGGGGAAGACAGAGAGGAGGAGAGAAAGATAGGCACCTGCAGACCTGCTTCACCGCCTGTGAAGCGACTCCCCTGCAGGTGGGGAGCCGGGGTTCGAACTGGGATCCTTATGCCGGTCCTTGTGCTTTGCGCCACCTGCGCTTAGCCCGCTGCGCTACAGCCCGACTCCTGTGTTATTTTATTTTTTAAATAGAGACAGAAAGACACTTGCAGCACTATTTCACTGTTCACCTCCCCTGCAGGTGGGAACCAGGTTCTCGTATATTCCCTAGTCCAAGAGCATAATAATGTGTGCGCTCAGACAGCTGTGGCATTTCTGGCCCCTAGTTTTCTTGGTTTTTAAGGTAGCAAATTGAATGATTTTGAAATGCCGGTTTTATTTCTTTCTTTCCAATCTTTTTATTCTTTACTATGTTCTTATCTTATTAGATTATGAAAGTCCAGTTAAATCAAAATGGTGATGAGGCACCCAAGGTATTGTTCTGGTTTCTGAAGTCAGTCTTTCTTCTTACATTTCAACAATAATCATTGGACTTACTGTAGTTTTCTGGCAGATTAACTTTGCTAATATAAGGTGTTTATTTATTTACTCTAGTTTACTAAGATTTTTCTCTTAAATAATGATAATTCTCTGTGTCTATTAAGATAATACGTTTTTATACTGGTTCAGCTACCTTTCAGCCTCTACATATCATCATGCATGAGGTTCAAATCCCTGGCCGCCACATGGGAGTGGCTGCAGGGAGAAAGCTTCGAGTGGTGGAATAGTGCTTTAGAGCCTCTCCTTTTTTCTTTTTTTTTTTTTTTTTTTGTCATTAAATTTCTTTATTGGGGGATTGATGTTTTACAGTTGACAGTAAATACAATAATTTGTACATGCATAACATTTCTCAGTTTTCCACACAACAATACAACCCCCACTAGGTCCTCTGCCATCCTGTTCCAGGACCTGAACTCTCCCCCCTCACCTACCCCAGAGTCTTTTACTTTGGTGCAATACACCAACTCTAGTCCAGGTTCTGCTTAGTGTTTTCTTGCAAGGCAGGATGGTGGTGGTGAATTCCTTCAGTGTATGTTTGGAAAGGTTTTCATTTCTCCTCCATACTTGAGAGATGATTTTGTAAGATAAGAGTATTCATGGCTGATAATCTCTATCCTTTAGTACAGTGAATATTTCATTCTATTCTATTCTTGATTCTAGTGCTTGTGGTGAGAAATTTAAAGATAGCCTGATGATTCTGCCTTTGTATTTCACATTCTTTTTTTTTTTTTTAACCTCTAGTGGCTTGTATTAGCTTTTCTTTGTTTTTGTGTTTGGATAGTTTTACAATGATGTGTTGTGGTGTGGACCATCTTGAGCATAAGCCTTGAGTGTTCTTTCAGCTTCCTCTATGCTCATATTTTTGGCATTTCCTAGGTGTGGAAAATATTTCTCTATGACTTCTTTGAATATGATCACTGCTCCTCTCTCCTTCTCTTCTTCACCTCTGGACATTCCAATAATTCTGACATTCATGAAGTTTTCCTCTCCAACAGCCTTGCACTCAGAGAGTGTGGTGGTTTTATCTTCTAGCCTTACTACTCTGTCTTCTAACTAAACCATTCTATTTGCAAAGCCTCTAATATAAACTCTAACTCCATACAAAGCATCCTTCACCTCATGACTCTCCATTCAAAATTTTCTTTGTGAATTTGGTAGCTCTTTAATGAAATATTCTCAGAGATCATGAATTTGATTTTGTAAGTCCCAGGTTCAATCTCCTGCACCACCATAAACCAGAGCTGAAAAGTGCTCTGGTTAAAAAAAAAAATGGCAGGATCATAAAAAAAAAAAAGGGCAAATATATATGAGTATAGATAGATAGTTATAGAAATAAGTCAACCTATATCTGTGATCTTGGAAGAACTAGTGTAGTTTCCAATGGAGGGAATAAGGACACAGAACTTTGATGGTGGGAAAGTTGTGGAATTATACCCCCTGTTACCTTATAATTTTGTAAATTAACATTTAACCACTAATAAAAATTTTAAAAGTAAAGGATTGATTTTATAAAGACTTTCTATTGGGGGGGCAGGCTGTAGATTATGACTTCAGTTGGGTCTCTTGTTGTATTTATTTGTTGTTTTGGGAGGAAAGGTAACTTGGTCCCAGTTATTCCATGGCCACACCTCCCAGAAATCCCATACTACAGTTTTTTTTTTTTTTTTTTTTTTGGTTACTTATCTGTTGCTGGACATCTGAGTTGCTTCCAGGATTTGGCCATTACAAATTGTGCTGCTATGAACATAGGTATACCTAGGTCTTTTCTGCTAGGTACTTTTGGGGGGACATTAAATCCCTAGGAGAAAGATTTTGGGTCTACACATGTATAAATACCTCATATATGACAATGGGGCTAAATCTGCTCAATGAAGAAAAGAATGTCTCTTTAACAAGTGGTGTTGGCAGAACTGGACAGCCACATGTAGAAAAATGAATCTAGACCACCAATTAACACCACATACCAAAATTAGCTTAAAATGGACCAAAGATCTAGATATTAGACCTGAAAGTATAAAATACATAGAAGAACATAGAGGTGAAACATTTCATGACATTAACACTAAAGATGTAGTTGGAGACTTCACTCCATGGGCAAGGGAAACAAAAACAAAATTGAACAAATGGGACTATATCAAATTAAAAAGAAAAGTCCATAAGGATAAACAGGAAACCTAGCAAGTGGGAGAGCATATTCTCATACCATACTTAAGACAAGCGGTTGATATCAAACACCTATAAAGAACTCATACAGGGGGCTGGGCAGTAGTGCCGAGGGTTATGCGCACATGGAGTAAAGTGCAAGGACTGGCATAAGGGTCCTGGTTCGAGCCCCCAGCTCCCCACCTACAGGGGGGGGTCTCGTCAAAAGTTGTGAAACAGGTCTTCAGGTGTCTTTCTTTCCCTCTCTCTGTCTTCCCCTCTTCTCTGTGTCTCTCTGTCCTAGCCTCTCTCTGTCCTATCCAACAACAGCAATGGCAACAATAACAACAAAATGGGGAAAATGGCCTCAAGGAGCAGTGAGTGGATTTGTAGTTCAGGCACCAAACCCCAGCGATAACCCTGGAAGCAAAAAAAAAGAACTCATACAGTTCAACAAAAAGAAAAAGAACAACCCAATAAATATGTTGGCAGAAGATATGAATAGACAGTTTTCTAAAGAAGCAATATACATGGCCCACAGACATATGCAGAAATACTCTAATTCACTCATCATGAGAGAAATGTAAATTAAAACCACATTGAGGTACCACCTCAAGCCTGTGAGAATGGCCTTCATCAACAAAACAGGCGAAGATAAATGTTGGTAAGGATGTGGAGAGAAAGGAACTCTAATACACTGCTGGTGGGAATGCAAACTGGTACAACCACTATGGAGAACAGTACAACCAGTATGGAGAATCCTTAAACAAATACAGGTGGAAATACCTTATAGTCCAGCAATTCCATTCCTAGGCATTTATCCAAAAGAGAGAGTAACACAAATTTGAATGGACATATGTATTCCCATGTTCATAGCTGCATTATTGACAATAATATTGACATTATACAAAAAAAAAAAAAAAAAGATAGGGCTGGGAAGGTAGTACAGCTGTAGTGCACAGGACTTGCAAGTCAGAGAATCCAGATTCAACTCCTGGCACCATCAATAGCTAGAACTGAAGGACTGGGTGGTTGTCCACCTGGTTGAACACACGTTTCGGTATGCAAGGACTCAGGTTCAAGGCCCCAGTCCCCACCCACAGAAAGAAAGCTTCATATTAAGTGGTAAAGCAGTACTGCAAGTCTGTCTGTCTGTCTGTCTCTCTGTCTATCTATCTTTAATCCTCCCCTTCCCCTTTCAGTTTCTCTCTGTCTCTATTCAAAATAAATCATTAAATCTTTTTTTTCCTCTAGGGTTATCGCTGGGGCTCTGTGTCAGTACTACGGATCCACTGCTCCTAGCAGCCATTTTTTTCCTTTTTTTTTTTTTTCTATTTTATTCAACAGAGTAATTGAGAAGGATAGGGTAGATAGTAAGGAAGAGAAAGGGGGAGTCAGGCGGTGGCACAGCGGGTTAAGCGCACGTGACGCAAAGCGCAAGGACAGCGTAAAGATCCAGGTTTCAGCCCCGAGTTCCCCAACTGCAGGGGAGTTGCTTCACAAGTGGTGAAGCAGGTCTGCAGGTGTCGATCTTTCTCTCCCCCTCTCTGTCTGCCCCTTCCTCTCTCCATTTCTCTCTGTCCCATCCAACAACAACGACATCAATAACCACAACAATGTTAAACAACAAGGGAAAAAAATAAAAAAAATTTTTAAAAATTTTTAAAAAGGAAAGAAAGAGAAAAGAGAGATACCTGGAGACCTACTTCACTGCTCATAATGCATCCTGCTGCAAGTAGGGATCAGGGGCTTGAACCCGGGGCCTTACACAGGTCCTTCTGGATAGTATTATGTGCTCAAAAGTAGGTGTGCTACTGCCCAGCCAACAATAATTAAATCTTTTAAAAAAAAAAATAAATAGAGCTTCGGGCTGTAGCGCAGTGGGTTAAGCACACATGGCGCAAAGCTCAAGGACAGGTGTAAGGATCCCGGTTGGAACCCCCGGCTCCCCACCTGCAGGGGAGTCGCTTCACAAGTGGTGAAGCAGGTCTGCAGGTGTCTATCTTTCTCTCCCCCTCTCTGTCTTCCCCGCCTCTCTCCATTTCTCTCTGTCCTATCCAACAGCTATGACAACAACAATAACTACAACAATAAAACAATAAGGGCAACAAAAGGGAATAAATAAATAAAATAATTAATAAATAAAACTAATAAGCGCTCTAGTTGCTTGGGTTTTTTCTAGGTCAAATATGAAAAAAAAAAAAAAAACCTCAAATGTTCACTAAATAAAGCAGGAATAACTGTTGTGGGTATATTCACAAAATGGATTCCAGGAGAGCTGGGCGGTAGCACATCTGGTAGAGCGCATACATTGTAATGAAAAGGACCCAGGGTCAGGTCCACAACCACTTGCAGGGGTGGGGGTGGGTTCACTAGCAGTGAAGCAGTGCTTCAGGTGTCTCTTGTTGCCTCTCTCTGTCCCTCTCTATTTCTCTCTGTCTCTATCAGAATGAAAGAAAAATGGCCACTGAAAGCAGTAGAATTGCCAAGTAGACACCAAGCTCCAGTGATAACTTTGGTAGAAAAGAAAAAGTTGAACAGTACACAGTTATGAAAAATTGAGAACCACAGCTGTGCACATCAATGTGACTAGTTCTTAATATTGAAGGGGAAAAGCTGATAGCCAAAAAATACTATGTAATACCTCCTTAGGAAACTCCAGAAAACTCAAATAATTTCTTAATTAAAAACAAAGGAATACAGGGCCAAGTGATGGCACACCTGGTTGAGAGCACATGTTACAATGTGCAGGGACCTGGATTAGAGCCCCTGGTCTCCACCTACAGGGGGAAAGCTTTGCAAGTGATGAAACAGTGTTACAGTTGTCTCTCTGTCTTTCTCCCCCTTCCCTCTTAATTTCTGGCTCTCTTTCTCATAAATAAATAAAGATACTGAAAAATAATTTAATGAGAAAAAAAAAGAAAAACTAAGACTTGTGAAAACTATGATGGTAATCTTTGGGAGACGTGGAACTTTTGTGGTGGGTATAGTATGAAACTATACATTGTGGGGGCCAGGCTAGTAGCACACGGGATTAAGCACACATAGTACCAAGCACAAAGACCTGTGAAAGGTTCCCAGTTAGAACTCCCTGGCACACCACCTGCAGGGGGAGCCACTTCACAAGCTGTGAAGCAGGACTGCAGTTGTCTAGCTTTCTCTCTCCCCTCTACCCCTCCTCTCTCAAGTTCTCTCTGTCCTAGCCAATAAAATGGGGGGGGGGGATGACTGGCCACCAGGAGCAGTGGATTTGTAGTGCAGGCACCAAACCCCAGTGATAACCCTGGAAGCAAAAAAGAAGGAGGAAGAGGAGGAGGAGGAGAAACTGTACACTGTAGTCTTAAAATATTGTAACTCACTACTAATCGCAAATAAAAAAATGGGGGGGAGGAATAATTAAAAAGCAATAGTCAAGGTTTCAAGATTTCCCTAGGGAAAGATGAGGGGAAAATAAACAGATATGTTGATAGCATTATTGATGTTCTTCATCTTAAGTTGAATAAAGGATTCATGACTGTGCATTTCTTGTTATGCTTTATAGTTTGTTGCATGTACTCATTTACATATAATTTTAAAACCTTACTAGCTTTCTAAAGAATAGCTAAGTCATAAATATGTTAGAGCTAAGATTACTACTGTGATCCATGAACTTTGGATCCAGAGGGCATCTGTCCAAGCTGACAGCAGTCTTCACTAGTTGGGAATAATAGGTCTTTCATCCAGTTACAAATCAATGTAATAGTGCTGTCAACCACCCTACATTTCTTGGCCTTGTACACAAGGATATCATGTTCCCTTCCTAAGTGCTCACAAACTGTCTGTCTAATATTTCCTCTACACTTTGCCAGGGATCGATGTCAAGCTCTTTTAGAAAGGTATTTTGTCCATATGTGTTCTCAGGAAACAGCAAATGTTAACAACCCAAACATAGAAGATAAAGATTCATTGCTTCCAAAAGGTTCACACACACACACCAAAAAAAAAAAAAAAACAGAAGAAGAAGAAGAAAAGGACAAAAAGAAAACCCTTTTCTGTGCTTCACTAAACTACATGCTTCAGTGCATGTCAGATTCCATATATTGATTTTCTTAGAAAACAGATTTCAAATATGCAGTGTTCACTGAGTTTGTCTTTGGTAACTGCACTAAAGACATTTCCCTATGGAATTAAAACTAAATGAAAAACACATGTCATTTATTACTTAGAGATTTTTTTTTTCAGTATAGAAAGATACATGTTTGTTTCTTTAACAAAAAAAGACACCTCTTCCCTTTTTTAACTTTTTCTAAAATATTTTATTTATTTTATTGAAACAGACAGACAGACAGATAGTCGACAGAGTAGATACCAGAGCACTACTTATCTCTCGCTTATGGTAGTGTTAAGATTGAACCAGGAAACTCAGAGCCTCAGGGATTCAAATCTTTTGCATAATTATTATAGTATCTCCCTAGCACAGAGTATATATATATATATATATATTTTTTTTTAATTTTTTATTTATAAAAAGGAAACATTGACAAACCATAGGATAAGAGGGGTACAACTCCACACAATTCCCACCAGCAGAACTCCGTATCCCATCACATCCCCTGATAGCTTTCCTATTCTTTAACCCTCTGGGAGTAATGGTTAGCACTCTGGACTCTCAATCCAGCAACCTCATCCCTTTTAAAAAGTCGAATTAAGAAAGTCTTAGTCATCAAAAAATGATTTTAAAAATTGGGAATTTTTTTCAAACTTTACTCCTTAATCATATTCAATAATGTACATACTATAAATTGAATCCAATCAAATTACACACTTTGATGAGCTGTGACTATTGCATATGCTCACAAATCATTTCACAGTCAATATGCAGAAGATTTCCATCACTCCCCAAATATCCTGTTGTCCTTCTATATTCCATTTCTTCATCCCTGGCATATTCCAGTACTTTGTGTTTTTGTGCATAGATTCATTTGCATTCTCTGTAAACTGAACTGTACAGTATACATTTCTTTGGGAGAGGGTATTTTTTTTTAATGAGATATACGAACAGACAGACAGACAGACACTAGGACACCAAACCACTGCTCAGCTCTGGCTTAGGGTGGTGCTGGGGATTGAACCTAAGACCTCAGAGCCTCAGACCTGAAAGTCTGTTGTGTAACCATTATACATACCCAGTATGTACTTCTTTTGTGTCTGCTTTTTTTTTTCTTTGTCTGATAAATCTAACATCTTTGGCAACTTGGGGTTTTAGATATTGATTCTATTTTTCTGTTTTGTGTTTGTTTTTGAGGAACCAGTTCTTCAGACATGTGTGATTTCTCTGCTTCTGGGTCAACCTTTTGAGAGAGACAAAAAGAGAGAGGAGACACACACCAGAGCTTCCCCTAGTAGACCGATACTACCATGTGATGCTGGGGCTAAAACCCAGGTCACTCAAACCCAAGTCCTACATGCTTTTGCTATACTTTCTCCCAAGCTCTGATTGCATTTCTTTCTTCCTTCCTTCCTTTCTTTTTTTTTTCTTTTCTTTTTTTGATTACCTTTATTTATTGGATAGAGATAGCCAGAAATTGAGAGGAAGGGAAAGATAGAGATAGAGAAAAACAGAAATTGAGAGGAAAGGAGAGACAGAGAGGGAAAGAGAGACACTGCTCATGATGCTTTCCCCTACAGGTGGGAACTGGGGACTTGAACCTGGGTCCTTGCACACTCAACCAGGAATGCCACCACCCAGTCTTCCTGACTGCATTTTTCTTTCAGACCAGTCACATTTTCCTTGTATGTCAAGGACATTTAGATTCTATTTTGTGAGTATTGCAGAGGATCTGGGTTTTACTATTTGAGTCTGAAAAGTGTTTATTTTGGCAGACAGATAACTTTATTAGATTCAAACTACTGTCACTCATGACCTCAAATCTCAGTTCCCTTTGTTAAGTCTAAACTGGTTGCTTTCACCTTGTCTTATACATGTGAGTAGTACAGTGGTCAGCTAGGTGCCTGTCTGAGTTTAAACATAATTTAGGGTTCTCTGACTCTTGCTTTCCCAAGCCTTTCTAGAATTTCTAAGATTTATTTCTCATCCTTAGTTGTTTTTTTTTTTTTCTGAAGTTATAGTTGCTCCAGACTTCTCCTGGCAATGACAATGTGAGATGGTGGGGCTTTCTATTGAGTTATTTATTTATGTATTTATTCCCTTTTTGTTGTCCTTGTTGTTTTATTGTTGTAGTTACTGCTGTTATTGATGTCGTTGTTGTTGGATAGGACAGAGAGAAATGGAGAGAGGAGGGGAAGACAGAGAGGGGGAGAGAAAGACAGACACCTGCAGACTGCTTCACCTCTTGTGAAGTGACTCAAATAGTAAAACCCAGATCTCCAAAAGATTTGTCTCCAAAGCCCTCACGTTTGTTGAGATAGATAGATGGCTAGATTAGGTCAACAGATAGTAAGTATTGTGATAACTAGTACTCTAATGTATAATGCTAGGTACTTGGTGGAGCTTTTTCCATTTAGAGAAGTGACCAGATTGTCCCAAAGTTAGGTGAAAGCAACACTATCCCTGAGGGTTAAAGGGTGAAGAGAAGAAAGTAAAAGGAAAAAGGAGTTGGGATCTAATCAAAAGAACTTCCTTCTAAGCCATAGTCTCCTAAAGAAAGGCAAATGGAAGAGAATTGACCTCAATAGAAAACATAAGAAAAGATAAAAAGGAAAACTTCCCCACCTGCAGGGGGCAAGCTTTGCAAGTGGTGAAGCAGGGCTGCAGGTGCCTCTCTCTCTCTTCCGCTCTATCTTCCCTTCCCTCTCGATTTCTAGCTCTCTCTATCCAATAAATAAAGATAATTTTAAAAAAAAAAAAAAAAAAGGAAAACTGATCAAGAATGAATAAGGGGTGGTCAGGGAGATGGCACAGTAGAATAGGCATGAGGTCCTGAGTTCAATCCCTGGCATCACATGTGCCAGAATGAAGCTCTGGTTCCCTTTCCTCTTCCTGTCTTGAGAGTCCAATGCTTTAGCCACAGTGCCACTGCCTAGGCTATAGGAAGCAACTTTTTTTAATCTTTCGTCCACACAGCAGCCAGGTGTTTTCAAGTCCACAAAGTACCTTTGAATGTCATAATTTATATTCCAAAGAAACCTTAGCTTAGGCATAATAATCATTCCTATTTTGCAAATAGAGAAATTAAGTCAAGAGAGCCGAGGTAGTGGGTCACAGGAAAGTAAGTAGCGGCTGAAAGAGTGGTTTATTTTTTATTATTTATTTATTTATTTATTTATTTTTGCCTCCAGGGTTATCATTGGTGCTCAATGCCAGCACTATGAATCCACTGCTCCTAGTGACCTTCCCCCCCCCACACACACACACCGTTTTATTGGATAGGACAGAGTGAAATTCAGAGAGGAGGGGAAGACAGAGAGGGAGAGAGAAAGACACCTGCAGACCTGCCTCACTGCTTGTGAAGCAACCCCCCTACAGGTAGGGAGCCGGCGGCTGGAACTGGGATCCTTGCGCAGGTCCTTGTAGTTCATACTCTGTGCACTTCTGCCCAGCGGCCCCAGAGAGTGGTTTGTTCTGCACACTGCTGCATCTGCTGAACTCCTGTTGTGGAGCAGATGCTACACAGTACTGGGGATGCAGAACAGAAGGTGCCACATCTGCTGTACACACACACACACACACACACACACACACACACACACACACACACACATCTTGCCTTTACTAGGACTCTTCTTTACTGTGTTCACACACACACACACACACACACACACACACACACACTCACTCACACATCTTGCCTTTACTAGGACTCTTCTTTACTGTGTTCGTAAAATCTTTTCTTTGTTTGCAGACTGGGACTCCAGGAACATGGTCACCATTCGTCAGTCCTACTCTCAGTTTTCCACAAGGGCCACAGGGGTTTTTTTTTTGTTTTGTTGGTTGATGTTTTGTTTTGTTTTTGCCTCCAGGGTTATTGCTGGGACTCAGTGCCTACACTATGAATCCACTGCTCCTGGAGGCCACTTTTTCCCTTTTGTTGCCCTTGTTGATTATCATTGTTGTTGTTGTTATTGCTGTCGTTGTTGTTGGATAGGACAGAGAGAAATAGAGAATGGAGAAGACAGAGAAGGGGAGAGAAAGATGGACACCTGCAGACCTGCTTCATCACTTGTGAAGCGAACCCCTGCAGGTGGGGAGCCAGGGGCTTGAACCAGGATCTTACGCTGGTCCCTGCACTTTGTACCATGTGCGCTTAACCTGCTACGCTACCAGCTGACCCTGGGGTCACAGTTCTATAACCACCACATCCCCTGCAGCTCTTTTGAGGGGGACGGGGAGGGCGCCTGCTTTTTTCACAAGAACCAAGCATCACCACAAATGAGACAAATTAAGTTCAGAAAGACAAACTACACTCCTCAAAAAACACTGTCGAGATGTTGGGGATTATATCTTTATGCAATGCAAATATAAGGATGGTCATTGAGGGTCTGCAAGATAGCTCACTTGCATAGTGAGCTGCTTTGCCCAGATTCTAGTCTGGCCTTGCCACATAGAGGAAAGCTTCAGTGCTGTGGTCTCCTTCGATTCTATCATTTTCTCTCTCTCTCTCTCCCTTTACTTCCCTCCCTCCCTTCCTCCCTCTCTCCTTTCCTTCCCCTCTCCTTCCTCTCTCCCTCTTTCTGTCTTTTCTGATGACTTTGGTGTTATCCCAGTCACTAACTCCCTGTATTCAGAGAGTAAACAGCACATATTACAAACTGACCCAGAGAGGCTAAGATACTACAGTTGTACCATTTTTATAGTGACTCCTGACCTTTTTTAAGGTCACAAAGCTTTTTTGAGAATCTGATAAAAGCTAAAGGCCTTTATTTCCCCACCCCACCCCCTCCAAAACATCTTTATACACAAACAGATGGTTTTGCATGCAACTTCAGGAGGCTTCCAGAACAACTATAGCCCATCTCGGAGGCCCAAGGACAGTTGCATAGGGTTCATTTGAAAACCCTGTGCAACATGCAGGCCTGAAGAGATGTGCCATTTTCTTGGACCCCTAGACATGGTATGGACTCCATGTTTCCGGAGTCCCAGTCTACAAGCAAAGAGGAGATCTTGCAGACACAGTAAACAAGAGTCCTAGTAAAGGCAAGATGTGTGTGTGTGTGTGTGTGTGTGTGTGTGTGTGTGTGTGTGTGTGTGTGTGTGTGTGTGTGCTTGTGGGCAGCAGATGTGGCACCTTCTGTTCTGTATCCCCAGTACCGCATAACATCTGCTCCACAAAAGGAGTTCAGCAGATACACCAGTGTGCGGAGTAAACCACTCTCTGTGGGGCTGGGCTGAGGTGCACAGAGTACGAACCGGCCTAAGGATCCCAGTTCCAGCCCCTGCAGGTGGGGTCGCTTCACAAGTAGTGAAGCAGGTCTGTAGGTATCTATCTTTCTCTCTCCCTCTCTATCTTCCCCTCCTCTCTCCATTTCTCTCTGTCCTATCCAATAAAACAGAAGAGAGACCAAAAAAAAAAAAGAGAGAGAGAGAGAGGCCATCAGGAGCAGTGGATTCATCACTGAGCACCAGTGATATCTTTGGAAGTTAAATAAATAAACAAACAAGGAAGAAATAGAGTCACTATACATTCTTGTACATGTGTTGAAGTATTAAATTCTTCCATTCTGTCACCCTGTTTCAGGACTGACTTCCAAAAAAGAATTACATTAGGGAGCCAGGTGGTATTGTACTGGGTTAAGCGCACCTAACGCGCAGCACAAGATCCAGCATAAGGATTGTGGTTCTAGTCCCCGGCTCCCCACCTGCAGGGGGGGGTCGCTTCACAAGCAGTGAAGCAGGTCTGCAGGTGTCTATCTTTCTCACCCCCTCTCTGTCTTCCCTTTCTCTCTCAATTTCTCTCTGTCCTATCCAACAACAATAAAAGTAAAAGCAACAATAATGGGGGTAAAAGTAGCCTGCATAAGCAGTGGGTTGGTAGATTGGTAGTACAGTCACTGAGCCCCAGCGATAACCCTGGAGGCAAAAAAAAAAAAAAAAAAAAAAAACTTTAGACATTACCTTCTTCTGCAACTGTTGGCTCTCTTAGTTTTTCCCATTCTTGCAGGCCTTCCAGAAAGGATGTTACTACTTGTGGCCACAGGGAGGCAGGTTAAGTCCAAAAACAGAATGTGAGTCCTGCCTGCCTCTGGGCTCTAGAGAACCAAACAGGTGTCCCTCATTTATCATAACCACCCACATACTCAAAAACACTTCTTCACTTCTGGTCGCCTTTCTATTTCATGCTCTCTAATCCATGTCCTTTCATTCAGTACAAGCTTCCCTGATCGTCAATGTAAGTGGGATCTGTTCATCAACATATAAGAGGGGGTGAGAAGTCACCCCCCTGTTCCCCAGGATTAGTGAGTTGTATTTTTAAGGAATACTGTGCTTACTAGGTGTTGGTGTTGGTGTGTATATTGGTGATGGAGAGAAAGCAATCACTGAAGGAAATAACCAGGAGACCAAAGTTGGGGGGATTGCGGCGAAGGAAAGCACATTCTTAACCTATTAAATAAAAATCTTTTGGGGGGCCAGGTTGAACACACATGTTACAGTGCACAAGGATCTGGGTTTGAGCCCCTGGTCCCCACCTGGAGGAGGAAAGCTTTGCGAGTATGTCTCACTGTCTCTCTCCCTTTCTATTTCGCCCTCTTGATTTCTGGCTATCTCTATCTAATAAATAAAAATAATAAAAAAGAAAAAGAAATACAAATCATTTTATTGATGAGCAAAAAGGAAGATAATGTAATTTGGTGAACCTAGATTTCATGCTATTTGTAATCATCTTCTTTGTCTCTTTTAATTTTTAAGATTTATTTATTTAGAGAGAGAGAATGAGAGAGGGGTAGGGGACAGCCAGTGTACTTTTCAGCTCTGGTATAAGGTGGTGCCAGAATTGAACCTGCAGCCTCTGGGACCTCAGGCTTGTAAGTAAGTGTTCTAACAGACTAAACCATCTCCAAGGCCCATTATCTGACTTCTTATATCTCACTATAACTATGAAATAGGTTGTACTGTTCCCAGCTTTGCCCCAAAGTCGCATGGCTAGCAACTTTCTTTTTTTTTTTTTCCTTTTTTTTTTAATTTTTTTTATTTAAGAAAGGATTAATTAACAAAACCATAGGGTAGGAGGGGTACAACTCCACACAATTCCCACCGCCCAATCTCCATATCCCACCCCCTCCCCAGTAGCTTTCCCATTCTCTATTCCTCTGAAAGCATGGACCCAGGGTCATTGAGGGTTGCAGAAGGTAGAAGGTCTGGCTTCTGTAATTTGGCTAGCAACTTTCAAACCACATTTCCAACTCTGGTCTCACCATTATATTTATCATCTTTCATACACCCAAGAGAGGATGAGGATATCCTTCAGATGAAACAAATTGACACATTTAATAAGTCTTGTCCGCAGATACCAGTGGGGTTCTGGTAATCCAAAGAAGGGGGGATCTAGTAGACATAATTTTGTGGACAAAGTCGATTCTGAGTTGAATTTTAAAAGAGGTATAGGTGATGGGTCGAGAGAATAATAAAAGCACTGAGGAAGGAAGGAAGTCATGTGGCACAGAGACTAACTTACAGGAAAAGGGAATGAGCTCTAGGGAAGAAGGAACAATTGTTTAACTCACGGGGCATGGCTGAGCTTAGCTCTACACAAGGTGGTAAGCTGGGAGGGGAAAGGCTGAGAATACAGGGTCTTACCAGGTAGAGGTGGGGAAAGACATGTGAGCCCTTACAGAAGAAAAGGGTGAGGTACTGAGGAATAATAGTACCATGCGGTATGAGATGAGTGAGTGGAATAAGAAGATGATAGCAGGAGGGATGAGTGTGTCCTTTAGCAAGGAGGGATCTGATGAAAGCATGTTTTAGAAAAATGAAATAGCCGAGGCCCAGGAGGTGGTGCAGTGGGTTCAAAGTATTGAACTCTCAAGCATGACTTCTGGGGCCAGGTGGTGGTGCAGCTGATTGAGCACACATGGTACAATGCTCAAGGACCTGGGTTCAAGTCCCCGGTCCCCACCTGCAGGGGGAAAGCCTCACAAGTGGTGAAGCAGGGCTGCAGGTCTCTCTGTTTCTCTCCCCCTCAATTTCTCTCTGTCTCTATCCAATAATAAATAAATAAAATTTAAAAATAAAATAATAGGGAGTAGGGTGGTAGTGCAGTGGGTTAGGCGCAAGTGGCACAAAGCTCAAGGACCTGCGTAAGGATCCCGGTTCGAACCCCGGCTCCCCACCTGTGGGGGAGTTGCTTTACAGGGGGTGAAGCAGGTCTGCAGGTGTCTATCTTTCTCTCCCCTTCTCTGTCTTCCCATCCTCTCTCCATTTCTCTCTCTGTCCTATCCAACAACGATGACAACAATAATAACAACTACAACAATAAAATAACAAGGGCAACAAAAGGGAATAAATAAATGTTAAAAGATAAATAAATAAAATAATAAATGAAAAGGCCTTTAATTTTAAAAAAAGAAATGAAAACTGGTGGTATAGTCTATATGGACGGCTAGAGGGGAATGAATGAAGCAGTTGCTAATGAATCCTCTTACCTATTCATGGAAGATGGCAGAGTTTACTGGTCAAAAAGAATTCACTTGGAAACTCTTTTCAGCCACAGTCATTAAATATGACATGAAGTCATCTAAGTCTCCCCACACCTCTCCTGTGTGTGGACCAGCATGTTGGACTGAGGCCCTTTGTTCCCGGTGGAGAGTCTGCCGCCTCTGCAGACTTGTCCTCAGGAATGCTGTTCTAGAAATAAACCGGCCTTCTCCCTGGAGCTCATGAGTCATACACAAACATTAATTTATTGGAGCCACTGGGTTTTCTTAGGCCCTTTTGTAAAAGCATTTGAGAGAGTCTCTCATCATGAGGAGGGAAAAAAAAAAGTCATGTTCCTTTCAGTTTCTATTCAGTCCTTGCTTCATTTCCTCTCTCTGCTTCTTCTATCACCTTATATTTGGCTTTTACTGGCGACCTTTACCTGTAGACTCAGACCCTAATTCCTGGGCTGCTGTTGCCTGAACCAATCGTAGGTTAGCAAAGTCTCTCTACCCCCAGCAACCCAACTCCATTCATTCAGACTTGGAATCAAATCACATTCTTCCAGATCAACCCTGTCTTGTTGACTGCAAATCACACTTGTGAAACGCAGCATGTTCATGACAGAATAGTATGGTCCATGTTTGTTTCCCTTTCCCTCGCTCTTTTATTTTAATTTGATGGGAAAGAGAGAAAATGAGAGAGGAAGATAGACAGCTGCAGCCCTGCTTGACTGTTTATGAAATGTTCCCACCACAGGTGTCTCTATTTGCCCCCTCTCATTTTCTCTCTTTGAACCTAGGTCCTTACACATTATAAAGTGTGCTCTCAACCAGGTGCACCACTGCCTGCTCCCCCCCCTTCTTTTTTCTTTTTTTAATCACTGGGGCGTCTCCATCCTGTGTTGACTTTTTCAGAGAAGAAGAGAGATACGTAGAGAGATGACAACACCAAAGCTTCCTGCAATGCAGTAGTGGCTAGGCTTGAACCTGCGTTGTGCATATGACAAAGAAGGGACCTTATGGGTGAGCTCTCTCACCAGCCCCTAGTCGTCTTTTTTAAGCTTTGCTGTTTACAAGTAATTATAGAATGTTCTCACTGTGAGACAACAAAAACCTGAAGCTTCCCCTTGTTAACTAAGTATTTAACTTGTATTGCTGGTTCATTTTGTGATTTTTTTTTCCACAGTGTGTGTGTGTTTTAGAGAGACAAAGAGAAACCAGAGTATCTCTTCACTGTGTGTGTCTTTTTTTTGTTTGTTTGTTTATGCTGTGCTGTGCTGAGATGGAATACAGGGCCTCATGCATGCAAGGCATAGCCTTGACTTACTGAGCCTTCTCCCCAGACCCTGGCAAGTTTTTATTTTGGGCTTTGGGGGGGGGGGGGGATAGACAGCATTATCATTGTGTAAAGAGACTCATGCCTGAGGCTCTGAAGTCCCACCCCCACCACTATAAGCCAGAGCTGAGCAGTGCTCTAGTAAAATAAATAAATATTTTAAAAAGAAAGTTGTGATTGTTTGTTTAGAAAGAGCTAGAAGCCAAGCTCAGACCGAGTCATGCACATGACAAAGCAGCACACTATCTAAGTGAACTATTTTAGCAGCCCTGGGATGTTGTTTGTTTTTAATTACTACTGTAGTTATCACTGGTGCTTAGTTCCTGCAAGATGAATTCTATACTCTCAGCAGCACTGTTGGTTTGTCTGTTTGTTTGTTTTCCTTTTTATAGAAAGACAGGAAGAAATTGAGAGGGAAGGGGAGCTAGAGAGGGAAAGAAAAAAGGAGACACCTACAGACCTGCTTCACCACTCATGAAGCTTTCCTCCTACAGGTGGGGACCTGGGGCTTGAACCTAGACCTTTCTGCACTGTAATGTATATCATGGCTCAGCAGCTCAACCCACCCCAACCCCTCAAATAGTTTTTAAATATAAGAAATTCATGATTACAAAAAACTTAAGTCTATAAATATAAATAATGAAAAGGGAATATATCAGATCAGAGAAATATCTCACCAGGTAGGGTGCCAAGGTTTGAGCCCAAGTGTCACATGGAGGTGGTATGACAATGGAGAATATATCAGTACTGTGGTATCTCTCTTTCTCCGGCCACCAGGGGTATCCCTGCGGCTCGGTGCTGGCACTTCTTCTAGCGTTTGCCCTTCTTCCGTAGCCAGTCAACAGCATCAGGTTGAAAGCTGTCAGGAGCTGCTTGTTGCTGGCTTTGAAAGTGACTGGGATCCATGTGGATTCAGTCAGCTGGGAAGGATAGTCAGTTTCCCCAATGAATGGGTACTCACGGGATGCACCACGAGAAGGTCGATCCAATGCATCCCGGTGCTGGCACTAGGAATCCACCACTCCCAGGGGCTACTTTTTCCTTTTTCACTTTTTAAAAAATATTTATTTATTCCCTTTTGTTGCCCTTGTTTTATTGTAGTTCTTGTTGTCATTGTTGTTGGATAGGACAGAGAGAAATGGAGAGAGGAGGGGAAGACAGAGAGGGGAAGAGAAAGATAGACACCTGCAGACCTGCTTCACCGCTTGTGAAGCGACTCCCCTGTAGGCTGCGAGCTGGAGGCTTGAACCCGTATTCTTACGCGGGTCCTTGTGCTTGGCGCCACGTGCGCTTAACACGCTGCTACCACCTGACTCCCCCCCCTTTATTTTTTTTAACCTTTTCTTTCTAATTTTATTAGATAGGACAGAGAGAAATTGAGAGAGGATGGGGAGAAAGAGAGAGGGAGAGAAAGACAAACACCTGCAGATCTATTTCACCACTTGTGAAGTGGAACCCTTTTGGTGGGGAACGGGGCCTCAAACCTGGGTTCTTGCACTTGGTAATATGTGCACTTAACTAGGTGTGCCACCACCACCACTCCCGCCAGTACTGTGATATCTCCACACCTTTCTCTCACCCTCTCCCTCTCTTCTTTCTCTGTCTGTCTCTCTTTTTTTCTCCCTGTCTAAATGGAAAAAAAAATGGCCCCAGTGGTGAAATCATGCATGCAAGAGGACCCAGTTCCACACACACACACAAAAAAAAAAACAGAGAACTCATCTCAGAACTCTACCCTATTTCCACTCCTGTCCACTGTTAACAATTTGGTAACAGCCTTCCAAAGCTTTGTAAAATGCATTTACATACAGATGTATGTACCTTTTTAAGCCAGTAATTTTATTTTTTAATTTTATTTATTTGCCTCCAGGGTTATTACTGGGGCTCAGTGCCTGCACTACGAATCCACTGCTCCTGGAGGCTATCATTCCCTTTTGTTGCCTTTGTTGTTATTATTGTTGTTGTTGTCATTGCTGTCATTGTTGGATAGGACAGAGATAAATGGAGGGGGGGGAAGACAGAGAGGGAGAGAGAAAGATAGACACCTACAGACCTGCTTCACCGCTTGTGAAGTGACCCACCCACAAGACTTGAACCGGGATCCTTAAGCCAGCTCTTGCGCTTTGCTCCACGTGCACTTAACCCACCGCCCAACCCCCAGTAGTTTTATTTTTATATAAATGGACTCATAATAATCATCTGTTCTATAATGTTTTTTACTTACTATCTCTTAGCTTTCTGTGCCTTACTTAACCTTTTCTTTGCTAATCACTGCATAATGCTCCACAGTTTGAGTGTGCTGTATTTTGAACATTCCTCTATTGGTGAGCATTAGAATCATATCTGTTTGGGTTTTTGTTATTTGTTATTGCAACAATGCTGTACTGATCATTTACATATGTCATTTTGCATACTCCAAAGAATACATCCAAGCTAGATACCTAGAGATAGAATTAATGGATCTGAAAAGAGACCATTTAAAAGCTTACATTTTCATATGAACTGGGAAGTGGCACAGGAGACAAAGTGTCAGACTTTGAAGCATGAGATCCTTAGCTTGATCCTTGCCATTGCATTTGCCAGGGTAATAGTTTGGTTGTCTCACTTTCATTAATTAACAAGTAAAATTAAAATAGAAGCTTATGTTTTGGGGCAGATGGTGGCACACCTGGTCAAGCACACATGTTAAAATACACAAGGGCCCAGGTTCGAGCCTCTGGTCCCCACCTACAGGGGAAAAGCTTTGAGAGTGGTGAAATAGTGCTGCAAGTGTCTCTCTGTCTCTCTCCCTCTCTATCATCCCCTTTCCTCTCAATTTCTAGCTGTCTCTACCCAATAAGTGAATAAAAAAAATAAAAATAATAATAGATAAATAAAATTTTAAAAGCTTATATTTTTAAATTGTAATTAAAGAATTAAACACTTAGACTACTATTTTCTTTTATTCTTCTGCAGAGAGTTCTATCCTGGGAACTGACATTGACCTTCAGACAATAGACAATGATATTATTAGCATGGAGATTTTCTTCAAGGCTTGGCTACATAACAGTGGAACAGACCAAGAACATATCCATCTTCTTCTTCCATTACAGCGTTTCAGCAACAGTTCCGGAGGCAAAGATAATCTAAGTACACACATGCCAAAAGACATGACAGGCTATGATTATCCTGGTTCAGGATTAGAACTCTAGATTGATGAGTCATCAGAATAGAGAGTAGTTGAGGTTTAGGGGTTGGAGGAGGCTATCCAATATAAGCATAAAGAGTAGGAAAAAAGGCGCTAAAGAGTGACCATGGTTAGAAAGCAGAATCTAGGGAGCCAGGTGGTGGCACAGTGGGTTAAGCACACATGGTGCAAAGCGCAAGGGCTGGTATAAGGATCCTGGTTCGAGCCCCCAGCTCCCCACCTGCAGGGGAGTCGCTTCACAGGAGGTGAAGCAGGTCTGCAGGTATCTATCTTCTCTCCTTCTCTGTCTTCCCCTCCTCTCTCGATTTCTCTCTGTCCTATCCAACAACAATGACAGCAATAATAACACTAGTAATAACAACAATGACAATAATAAGGGCAACAAAAGTGAAAAAATAAAAAATTTAAAAAAAAAAGAACGCAGAATCTAAGTCCAGACAGCAAGAGCCATTTAGTTTGGGTGCAAAGACTTAGACACCTCAATAATAGAACCTCCATCATAGGTTCATCACATACACAATGAATCACACAGTAGCCCACCCCATCCCCCATCTTCAGTTTCATTTTCTAGTTTCAGTTACCCAAGGTCAGTCATAATCTGAAAATATTATGAACACTAAGTCATTTTTGCAAGAAAGAGCACATTCACGTAACTCCTTTCCTTGCATTGTCCCATTTTATCCTCACACAGTACCATGTGGTGCTGTTAACCTGAAGTCATATAGCTTGTAAGAGTCTTGGGCTGGTGAAGGAGCTCACTTGGATAGTGTGTTGCTCTGCCATGTGCAAACCCAGGTTCAAGCCCAACCCCCATCACAGTGAAGGAAACTTTGTGCTCTCTCTAACTCTCTCTCATTTTTTTTTTAACCAGAACACTGATCAGCTCTGGCTTTCTGGCTTATGGTGGCTCAGGGGGCTGTGAACCTGAGACTTTGGAGCCTCGGGCATGAGAGTCTCTTTGCATAACCATTATGCTATCTACCCCTGCCCCCCCCTCTTCTGGGAGAGAGAAAGAGAGATTCCATTATTTTTATGTGCCACTAAAAAGGAAAACACTAGGTTGGAAGCAGATAGCATAATGGTTACACAGAGATTCTCATGCCTGAAGCTTCAAAGTCCCAGGTTCAACCCCTGCACCACCATAGGGTAGAACTAAGCAGTCCTCTGAAAAAAAAAAAAAAAAAGGAAAAACTACCAAGGACAGCTGGGACTTCAAAAGCCTGAGACACCTATAACCAGCCTGCCTTGCACCCCTTGGCAGCATTTATTTGCCTGTAGCTGCTGAGGATTTATTTCCTTGTTTTGCCATATCCTTCCCTGGCTTTCAGCACCAGGGTCAGAGACAGAATGTTTATCTCCTGAAAACAATTTTCAGGAATCTTCAAGTTCTCAGAGTAACTGTTGAACTTAGATTCAACCTTCTCAATGTTTTTTTTTTTAAATATTTATTCCCTTTTGTTGCTCTTGTTGTTTTATTGTTGTAGTTATTATTGTTATTGTTACTGATGTCATCATTGTTGGATAGGACAGAGAGAAATGTAGAGAGAAGAGGAAGACAGAGGGGGAGAGAAAGACATCTGCAGACCTGCTTCACTGCTTGTGAAGCGACTCCCCTGCAGGTGGGGAGCCGGGAGCTCAAACCTGTATCCTCACGCAGATGCTTGCTCTTTGCGCCATGTGCTCTTAGCCCGCTGCACTACCACCCAACTCCCCAACCTTCTCAATGTTTCCACCGAAAAGATCATTACTAGCACCCAGCTGCCCTGGTACAGTTAGTATGAAGTCCAGGGGAATCAAGCCTTCCTTGGGGTAGATATGGCTCATCTGAAGTCTGTACAGCCACAGTCAAGATTATGGGACCAGGTGGTGGTACACGTAGTTAAACTCACATAGTACTGGTGTAAGGGGAGTCGGGCGGTAGCGCAGAGGGTTAAGCGCACGTGGAGCAAAGCGCAAGGACCAGCATAAGGATCCCGGTTGGAGCCCGGGCTCCTCACCTGCAGGGGAGTCACTTCACAGGTGGTGAAGCAGGTCTGCAGGTGTCTTTCTCTCCCCCTTCCTGTCTTCCCCTCCTCTCTCCATTTCTCTGTCCTATCCTACAATGACAACATCAATAACAACAAAAACTACAACAACAAAACAACAAGGGCAACAAAAGGGAATAAATAAATATTAAATATATATACATATATATTTTTAAACCAATAACTGCCCTGCAAATCATTATTTCTCCAGTAAAAATGATTTTAGGGGAAAGAGAAGATAGTTGTCCCAAGGCTATTCTGACAATTGTCTATCAATGGTCTTGTTTGAGACTATTCATGTGTTTACAAATATAGATATAAATATGATGATATTTTTAGTTAGGCTATTAGAACTATTCCCATGCACATAGATCCCAGCATAAAAGACTTCTGTTGCTTTTGCTCTGTTTCTTTCCAAATCTGGAGAAGACAGAAAACTCAAATTGAATTTGCAAAGTGAAATTTGAGATAATAATGCAGAAAGCAATAAACAGCAGAATAAAAGTAGACCAACATTAAATATTTCCACTTTAAATACTCATAATTTTTGATCTTCTGAAAACAAAAGATACAGTTGCTGTGTTGCCAGTTGTACAAAGTAATAGCAATAGCAGAGGGGTCAACCCCTCCTAGTTAGGTTCATCAACAGCCTATAAAAAAACTTGGCCCAGGAGTCGGGCGGTAGCACAGCGGGTTAAACTCACGTGATGCAAAGTGCAAGGACCTGCGTAAAGATCCCAGTTCAACTCCCCACCTACAGGCGATCCCTTCACAGGCAGTGAAGCAGGTCTACAGGAGTCTTTCTCTTCCCCTTCCTGTCTTCCCCTTCTCTCTCCATTTCTCTCTGTCCTATCCAACAACAACGACAACAACAACAAATAATAACTACAACAATGAAAAACAACAGGGGCAACAAAAGGGAAAATAAATAAATATTTTTTAAAATTTAAATTTTTTTTTAAATACTATGTGTAAGGACCTGTGCAAGAACCCAGGTTCATGCCCCCACTCTCCACCTGCAGGGGAACATTTCACAAGCTGCAAAGCAAATCTGTAGGAGAAATTTGTATCTCTATCTCTCTATTTTCCCCTCCCTTCTCAGTTTCTCTCTGTCCTATCTAATAAAGTGGAAAAAATAGCTGCCAGGAGCAATGTGTTCATAGTGCTGACACCAAGCCCCAGTAATAACCCTGGAGGCAATATATATAGTCATTAACCATTGTTTGCAAAACAGAAGCATTGCCACACCGTGGTTTTCTGAAAATG